>NC_081410.1:137765841-138050348 GCF_030272615.1 Cryptomeria japonica | reverse complement strand
TTGAAGAACCCCAAAATGGTTACTTGAAATTGATGAGAACATCATTGTGAATCTTGAAGGCAAGAGGTCAATAAGAACCGTTCGATTGTGGGCTACACAACTTTTCGACCAAAATTTTAGCAATAAGACATTGACTGAGAAATGCCAACATTTTGTTCAATCGCTAAAGATGATAAAGATGAGACCATTGATAAACAAATTGAAGATTCGTATGAACAAGAAGATGGAGAGAAATTCTATTATTGCCAAAAATTTATTTGATGCTCTCAATTCTATTGGAAAGAATACCAAGGAAAGAGATAAGAGAGCCACTCGAAGAGTGATTACAACCTCCTTAGTAAGCCATCAATTGAGGAAGTCTTGTCAAATGAGACAAACTTGTGTTGATTTTAACATAAACCATAAAACTTTGGATAGAGCACTTGCACAAAGACAAATACTTGACCATCCACTTCAACATGATACATGGGCTTTTGGTGGGAGGCTTCCACATGTTGATAGAAAGTTGACTGACAATGTGAAGGAGGAGATTCAAAATTTTTGGCACTCTAATTCTAGAGTATCACCCAATGTAAAGGACGTTTTGAAATTAAGAATCGACGATCGAGACTGCACACCGCATCCCAAACATTTTTTGGAATCAAGCCAAACAATGTTGTACAATTTTTTTTGTGAAGTACATCCAACTTTGCAAATATCACAAAGGGCCTTTGAATCTTTGAAGCCATTTTATTGTGTACCTCTTAAGATTCATAATACTTGTTGTTGCAAGTACCATGTGGAGTTTTCAATGTACCATGAACTTTTATGCCACATTCGTTCTATGATGCATACTAATGAGATGTTGCAGGATTGTGGTGTAATTCTATTTCCGAGATCATCAAGAGACTTGCAAGATCTATTTTTATGCCCTAGAGATGATGGCTGATATTTCTATAGAAATGGTTGTTTGAATGAGAAGTGCTCACAATGTGGTGAGTTGTCAAAGTTTGTTTCATGTTTTCATGAGGGCAGCAAACACGAGTTTGGAAAGAATTATGTTGAGAAAAAAAGATATGAGACGGTGAAATATACTTTGAAGAGTGGAGGTGAAGGTTCTAGATGCGAATTACTCTCAAGAGAAGTGAGTGTTGCTGATTTTATTTGGATTTTAAGGAAAATATTTTCTACAAGTATGCAAGGCACACCCATAGGTCTTAGTGGTTGGATCAACAGTTTAGGATGTGCAAGAACTCTTTCCCGATTGACACTATTATATCAGTGGTTGATTTTGCAGAGAAATATACATTGCAACCACAGAATGAGGTACAGTCTCAATACTACAATTCAATCCAAATTTCTATTTTTGTTCACATTAAATATAGACATGCTCATGATAGTACAAAAGAGGACTGAAAGATAATTGGGGAGTATCATTTTTATATGAGTGACGATAGAACACACTCCTCCGAGTATGTGCAACATTCTTTTGAGAATTTTTTTGAGTTCTTGCATGAGAAAGATATTGAAATTGATCAACATATCATATGGTCAGATAACTGTACGGGTCAATTCAAGAATGGCTGTATGTTTTATTGGTTGAGTCGAATGCATGTAGAGAGGCGTATACCTCATATTTGGTGTTTTTTTGAGGTAGGTCATGGGAAGGGGGAGCATGATGGAGTAGGTGCATGTTTGAAGAGAGCTATAGTTAAGGAGCAATTGAGGATTTTAGGTGCAAATTTATCTGATACACGTTCTATTGTTGATTAGTGTAGTTTAGCATTATCACATGGAGGTACTCTTGATTCAGCAGTGACTAGATTATTTTGGTTGGTTGAGGAGGGCACAGTGGGATATAGATTGGATTGTCAAACAATTAAAGATTCTTCAAAGATGCATTCATTTCTCAACTCAAATGCAAGTACATGGACCATTTGGACACGAGCATTGGCTTGTTTTTTTCAGAGTTGTGTTCTGCGTGATGGGGATCAATGCGAGTCAAGTGAGTGGGTTGATAAATGGGTTCCCCAATATCTAACTCCTTTATCTCAAATGATGACATGGAAAGTTCACTTGAGTATGTCCGTCTATCAGATCTTGTACAACCAGAACATGTTTTTGCAGTTGTTGTACCGCAAGGGAATGAAGAGAGATCATAATATTGTTTGGCACGATGTGTACAGGGAAAACATAAGCTAACACAACCAATGACAAATGATGATGGGTTCACATATCCTACAGGTTTAATTGTTGTTGTAGGAACTTGGTTGCGACCATACATGATTAGAAAGAATGACATACCTGCATTTGAAGACTATGAGAGACACAAAACTATTCTCATATATTCACACCTTATTATAGCTACAAATTTTAAGTTGTTGAAGCATCAAGAAAAACCAAAGAACAAAAACCTATGGATAGTGACTACTGTTGATCATGAAGCAATACTGGATACTCTTAAGCAAAGAGATGACCCTTCAGGCATACTCGAGTAGTAGGTCTCTAGTGGTGCCTTATTTTTTTTATCATGCATTTCATTTCAAACAATGATCATGAAACTTAATGTTCAGGTTTCTTACGTGTATATTAAGGATGTGTTCAAAATGCAAGTCTATTGATGAACTTTTTTTTTTGGCAACACGGTTTTTGCATGCACATAGCGGGTACACTTGATATAATTCAAAGGGACGTATTTTTGCAACATGACTTATTATCATGCATTTGATGGGCTTTACAATTTTTGTTATTAGACAACACCATTTGACAATTTTTGATAATATAATTATTGCAAAACCTTTATGCTCATGCAGTTCTTTTTGATGATATACAACACTATCACATTATGATTTTTGCATCAACATAGTGGGTTCTCTTGATATAATTCGAAGGGACATATTTTTTATGGTATATAATCCCACCTTTTCATTTATTATCATGCATTTCAGTTGAAGTGATTATCATAAAGCCTTTATGTTCATCCATGCATTTTATGTGTAGACTAACAATTCTTAAAAATACAGGTTCATGTTAGATCATTCGTCGTTGACTAATTTACTCTTGGTGATGGTACATATTCCTTTGTGCATTAATGAGATTAAATTTTGTGCATAAACACTAAGTCCCTCACTTTGTCAATGTGATTAAATTTTGTAAACTTTCACACACTATGTCAAGTGAATGTATTGCCATTTAGAAATGACAATATCTACCATCATCTTCAACCATGAAGAGAAATGCAGTGACAAGGGCTTTAATCAACATGCGTCTTTCTTCAAAGTTATGCTTGTAGACTTGACTTTGCAAAGAAACTAGTAAGTTTCATAATTATACAATCTTGTACGTCTTAAAAATGTTTCAAATGATCTATTTATAATTTGTATTAAGTGTTATGATTTGTTTCTTGTAGCACATTCACTCTGCATAAAAAGGTTACTTATTTTGGTCTTCATTTATATGCAGGCATTGTTGTACGTAAGCTTTTCTCTTAGGACATGAGGATGTCTGATGCAGATGAAGTGGGATGTTGTATTTGTATATGGATGCAAATTGATGTAACTTTGTTATGATGATATACGATGTCCATGAGAAAACTGGTTTAGTTATATTGATGATATACAATACTTTTGTACATGAGTACATTTGTGTAGTTGTATTGATAATGACAAAAAATCATTTTTGAATATTCGTTTATGGATGTCACATGCAAGTGTAATGGTAATTATGTGTATACAATACATAGAAATATTGATGATCATTATGTGTCTACAGTGTAATGCTTGTTTATCTATATTTTTTCATTGAATGAGTCTGACGATTTTTTCGCCAACTGAAAAAATGCTGCCCTAATAAAATCGTAGGGAAAATTGAAAAACCAAGATAGGCTTTTGTAGGGACCCCTCCCATGGCCCCGTAGGTTTAAATGGATCATTTGCAGGTGTCATGGATTCTGAGTTAGGGCCCGTCAAAGTTTGACAATTTTAAGCACTTAGGGTGCTCAAGGGACGACACCGAGTGTTCAACCAAGTTGGGGGGGGGGGGGAATAGGAGCATGCATAGGGTAATAATGCCCAACTGGACATGTTGGAACCGACGGTTCGTTATCACGACAAGAAGAACAAGAAATTGGCCATGTGAAAACATTCGACCGAATGAGACTGGCGATTTTTTCACCAACTAAAAAAATATTGCCCTAATAAAACCATAGGGAAAATTGAAAAACCGAGATAGGGTTTTGTAGGGACCCCTCTCATGTCCTCGTAGGTTCAAACAAATTGTTCATAGGTGCCACAGATTCTGAGTTAGGGCCTATCAAAGTTTGACAATTTTTAGCACTTAGGGTGCTCAAGGGACGACGCCAGTAGGGTATGACCTCGAGTGTTCGATCGAGTGGGGGGAGAAAAATAGGAGAATGCATAGGGTAATAATGAATTGTATTGTGTTATTCATTAAATGTTGTATTGTATTGTTCATTATACAAACAACACTTACGATGAAATGAAATGAATTGTATTGTTCATTAAATAACCATTATTAACCATTGTTAATTATTGGATTAAAGATTAAAGCTTTCCATTATAACACCATGCACACACGAGCAACAATTTATATGATCGAATATCAACTTCTGTATAAATGAAAAAGTCAAATGATTACAAGTGTATGTGGGTTAGTGCAGGATCATGGGGGCCCAAAAAGTGGCGATGTGAAAAAAATAGCCTTCTCCACTCGCCTAAAAATGCGAAAATCCATGTTGACTTTTTGCTTGGCCTGGGTGTCAGTACACCTTGGCATGGTAATTACCTAATCAAATCGGATATCCGATTTTTATTTGTAATTTTAAATTAAAAAATATATTATATAATATATAATGTAATATTATATATTACATATTATATAATATATAATATATTATTATATTATATTATATATTATATAATACATAATATATAATATAATATATTATTATATTATATATTATATAATATAATATTATATTATATTATATAATACATAATATATAATATAATATTAGATTATAAAATATTATATTATATAATATAATAATATAATATATTATTATATTATATATTATATAATAATATAATATAATATTATTTTATATATTATTACGTTATATATATATATATTATATATTATATAATACGAATTATATAATATACTATTATATTATATTATATATTATATAATATACTATTATATACTATTATATTTTATATAATATAATGTTATTTTAAAATAATTTAAGTATAAAAATTGGATATCTGATTTTCTGAGACAATATATTTCAACTGTGACAACCCGTAAGTCATTTTTAACCCACAGGCTAAGCGATTTTATAGAAATCTAATATCCAATTGCATCCGATATTCGGTGTTTTGCCCAAAAAATGCTAAAAAATAGATTGAAAGGTAAGATTTTTATTTTTTTCAATCATTTTAATTCAATTTTTGTATTTTTTTAAATGTTTATTTGATTTTTCATTGAAAATATGGTTTTTTTTATGAAAACTATTTTTAAAAAAATCAAATATAAAATTATTTAAATTTGTTAACTAAATTCAATTGTTTACATTCAATTAGGTTAAAAATGGGGGATAACAATGAAAACATTGATCAACCACAACCGCAACAACCAAACCCCCCCTCAATTCAGGATTTGATTGCACAAAATTTGAATGAATTGAGGGGGATTGCAGATGTATATCATAGGATCCCTCATCTAAACCCAATGTTTGATCCTCTCACGTTGATCATAAAGAGTATGGAAACCATGACTGAGGAGCACGATGCCGCCCTTTTCTGGTGAGATTCTATGAGGGAACAATATACGGATGGCTTGTCGTATAAGGAGATCAAGGATCTCGAGATATCAAAAGTCGATATCGCCTCATTGTTTGTGAATCCCTGCACTGGTCAACCCGTAGACCCCCAAAAAACAAAACTTTCTATTAAATGGTGCACAAATGATGGTATTGTGAAAAACTTTTAGGATCGTTGGTGGATGGTTTTTGACAAACCACCCAACAACAATCTTGATATCCTCTTCTACTTCATAAAAAATTTGTATGTTGAGTTTGTTTGACTCAAACATGTGAACTACTTTGACATCCAACCTTTCCAGGGTGTGGGTTTAGGTATGCCCCAAAATAGACCTGGGGCAATTAGAGTAGTCCAGGGCCCATATGTCCCCCCTCCTCTTGTTGTTCCCCCACCTCCAGTGCAACATCCAGATATCATTTGTGAGGTGGCTTCACGGACATATCAGCTATTCACTCTTTGAGTAACATTTTGGTTTCTCAGGTTGGGCTAGTAGCTCAACCTACTTTTGATGGTAGCAGTGCATCCGGTGGCGCTGACACGTCATCCTCGGCTCCACACATATGCATGCCCCATTGTTGTGTCACGTGTGGGCATGTATGCTTGGGTCCAGTTGGACAACTTGTTGATCCTCCTCTGGACAGTGCAAATTATGAGGTGCATGAGATGCATGATGCACCAGATGTTATGACACAGACTGGAGGATACCCTGGGTCCCCGCATGCTAGAGGCGAGGAGGCACTGTCATCATACATTGATGATGTAGTGGTAAGATTTTTATTTTCACAGTTCATGCTATATTTTAAATGAATATTTATAATCTAGATAATATTAAGTACTAATTTTTATTTACATTGTTCATTTAACAGTTGATGATCGAGGATGAGTTGAGACAGATTCAGGAGGGCACCTTGTCAGCCATTTCATTTGGCCTTGATAGCTTGACGGTACATATATTATTGCACCTAGTCATTTGTATTTTATTATACATACATGCTCATCATTTATATTGGTGTTAATTAGATTATGTAGTAACTTGCATGTATATCTTATTTTATTCTTGTAGGGCACAAGTAGCACAAATGCGAGGCAGTGTGATTTAGGATCTGGTAGTGCAATTAGAGATAAGGGAAAGGTAATTGAATGCAAATATGATTGAATGAATAGTTTAAATAACTTATAGTGATTATACACATCTAGATATAGATTGCTAGTTTCATATACTTATGTATATGTACAGAGAATTCTTGACTTCACATCCTTGATGACTACACCTAGTATACTTGAAGATGATGAAGAAGAAGAGATGCCTCGAGTAGATGTATGTTTATTTTATTTTGTGTTTAGTAGATATAATTTGTTATTATCAATGACAATTATATGCTAACTTGTATCAATGTCATGTTTCTGAACATATGTAGGTTTTGTATGAAAATATTGAAAACATACCTTCTCTACTGAAGACATACGTCAAGAGTCCTGCAAAGCCAAAGAGAAAACATGGAGATGAGTTAAACATGAATAGTTCAATTATAGTACATTTTTATGTTAACTTTTCGAATGTGAATTATATAATATAGCTAATATTAATCGTGGTTCATTTTTCTTGTGCAGGATCCTTTAGAGCCAAGCAATGTGGCGAAGAGGATCAATTTTGATGATCCATCAACAACTTAGGATGTTATAGATAGTTTTGGGATGCTTACATGTCTAGTTGGCATGTATATTTTGTATATGGACATACATTCACGTATTTAGACATACATTTTGTTTGAGTTGGCGTTTATGCCATACTTGTGTATGGACATACATTTTTAATCATTTGACATTTTTATATATACAAAAGTTGATATTTGATCATATAAATTGTTTCTCATCTATGCATGGTGTTATCATGGAAATATTTAATCTTCATTCCAATAGTTAACAATTGTTAATAATGGTTATTTAATGAACGATACAATTCATTTCATTTCATCGTAAGTGTTGTTTGTATAATGAACAATACAATTCATTTAATGAACAATACAATACAATTAATTTAATGAATAATACTTGATACAATTCATTATTACCCTATGCATGGTCCTATTCTCCCCTCTCACTCGTTCGAACGCTTGGGGTCATACCCTACCGACGTCGTCCCTTGAGCGCCCTAAGTGCTAAAATTGTCAAACTTTGACGGGCCCTAACTCAGAATCTGTGGCACCTGCGAATGATCGTTTTGACCCTACAGGGCCATGAGAGGGGTCCCTACAAAATACTATCTCGGTTTTTCAATTTTCCCTATGGTTTTATTAGGGCAGTAATTTTTTGGTTGGCGAAAAAATCATCAGTCTCATTCATTTGAATGTTGTCGCATGGCCAATTTCTCGTTCAGCTCATCACAATGATGAATCATCAACTCTGACATATCTAGTTAGGAATTATTACCCTATGCATGCTTCTATTCCCCCCCCCCCCCCCCCGCCCACTCGGTCGAACGCTTGGGGTCATACCCTACCGGTGTCGTCCCTTGAGCTCCCTAAGTGCTAAAAATTGTTAAACTTTGACAGGCCCTAACTCGGAATCTATGGCACCTACAAATGATCCGTTTGAACATACGGGGCCATGAGAGGGGTCCCTACAAAATCCTATGTCATTTTTTCAAGTTTCCCTACGGTTTTATTAGGGCAGCAATTTTTTGGTTGGCAAAAAAATCATCAGTCTCATTCATTCGAATGTTGTCTTGTGGCCAATTTCTCATTCTGCTCATCGTGATGACGAACCGTCAGCTCCGACATGTCCAGTTAGGCATTGTTACCCTATGCATGCTCCTATTTTGCCCTGCCACTTGGTCAAACACTCAGGGTCATACCCTACCGGCGTCGTCCCTTGAGCGCCCTAAGTGCTAAAAATTATCAAATTTTGACGAGCCCTAACTCGAAATCCGTGGCACCTGCAAAAAATCCATTTGAACCTATGGGGCCATGAGAGGGGTCCCTACAAAATCCTATCTCATTTTTTCAATTTTCCCTATGGTTTTATTAGGGCAGTAATTTTTCGGTTGGCAAAAAAATCGTCAGTCTCATTCATTCGAATGTTGTCTCGTGGCTAATTTATCGTTCTTCTCGTCATGATGATGAATCATCAGCTCTGACATGTCCAGTTAGGCATTATTACCCTATGCATGCTCCTATTTCCCCCCCCCACTCGGTCGAACACTCGGGGTCATACCCTATCGGCGTCATCCCTTGAACGCCCTAAGTGCTAAAAATTGTCAAACTTTGATGAGCCCTAACTCAGAATCCATGGCACCGACGAATGATCCGTTTGAACCTACGGGGCCATGAGAGGGGTCCCTACAAAAGTCTATCTCAATTTTTCAATATTCCTTACGATTTTATGAAGGCACCAATTTTTTGGTTGGCAAGAAAATTGTGAGTCTCATTCAATCAAATGTTGTCACGTGGCCAATTTCTCGTTATGCTTGACGCGATGATGAACCGTTAACTCTAACATTTCTAGTTAGGCATTATTATGATATGTATGCTCCTATTTTTCCCCCACACTCGATCAAACGCTCGGGTCATACCCTACCGATGTCGTCCCTTGAGCGCACTAAGTGCTAAAAATTGTCAAACTTTAACGGGCTCTAACTCAAAATCCGTGGCACCTACAAATGATCTGTTTGATCCTATGGGGCCATGAGAGGGGTCCCTACAAAATCCTATGTCATTTTTTCAAGTTTCCCTATGGTTTTATTAGGGAAGCAATTTTCAGTTGGTGAAAAAATCGTCAGTCTCATTCATTCGAATGTTGTCTCGTGGCCAATTTCTCATTCTGCTCATCGTGATGGTGAATCGTTGGCTCCGACATGTCTAGTTAGGAATTATTACCTTATGAATGCTCCTATTTTCCCCCCCACTCAGTCAAACGCACGGGGTCATACCCTACCAACGTCGTCCCTTGAGCGCCCTATGTGCTAAAATTGTCAAATTTTGACGGGCCCTAACTCAAAATTCATGGCACTTGCGAACAATCTGTTTGAACCTATGGGGCCATGAGAGGGGTCCCTACAAAAGCCTATCTCGGTTTTTCAATTTTCCCTACGATTTTATTAGGGAAGCAATTTTTCGGTTGGTGAAACAATCGTTAGTCTCATTCAATCGAATGCTGTCGTGTGGCCAATTTCTCATTCTGCTCATGGCGATGATGAACCGTCGACTCTGAAATGTCTAGTTAGGCATTATTTCCCTATGCATTCTCCTATTTCCCCCCCCCCCCCACTTGGTCGAATGCACAGGGTCATACCCTACCAGCATCGTCCCTTGAGCACCCTAAGTGCTAAAAATTGTCAAACTTTGACAGGCCCTAACTCAGAATCTATGGTACCTGTGAATGATCCGTTTGAACCTATGGGGCCATGAGAGGGGTCCCTACAAAATCCTATCTCAGAATCCGTGGCCCTAACTTGTTCAATGAAAAATATAGATAAACAAGCATTATACTGTAGACACATAATGATCATCAATATTTCCATGTATTGTATACACATAATTACCATTACACTTGCATGTGACATTTGATGAAGGGATATGCAAACATGATTTTTTTTTCATTATCAATACAACTACACCAATGTACTCCTATATAGATAGATTGTATATCATCAATATAACTAAACCAATTTGCTCATGGACATTGTATATCATCATAACAAAGTTACATCAATTCACATCCATATGCAAATACAACATCCCACTTCATCTGCATCAGACATCCTCATGTCCTAAGAGAAAAGCTTACGTACAACAATGCCTACATATAAATGAAGACCAAAATAAGTAACCTTTTTATGCGGAATGAATGTGCTACAAGAAACAAATTATAACACTTAATACAAATTAGTTTGTCAAATTATAAATAGATAATTTGAAACATTTTTAAGACGTACAAGATTGTATAATTATGAAACTTGCCAGTTTCTCTACAAAGTATACAAGCATAACTTTGAAGAAAGAGGCATGTTGATTAAAGCCCTTCTCACTGCATTTCTCTGCATGGTTGAAGACGATGGTAGATATGGTCATTTCTAAATAGCAATACATTTACTTGACTTAATGTTTATGCACAAAATTTAATCTCATTAATGCACAAAAGAATATGTACCATCACCAAGAGAGGGTCTTCATTTCTAAAGTAATTAGGTGTTACATATGGTTCACTTGGTTGAGCAATTCCACCTTCAATGTCAAAGTTTTCCACATTTTCACATCCTATGTCAAAATTTTCCACATGTTGAGCATTTTCATTATCACTTTCAACATTTTCAACATTTTCAAAATTTTCACTTTCAAAATCTACATTTTCATTTTCAATAACTTGTGACACATTTTCAAATTCAATTTCCTCTTCACTTGAAGTAACATTAGCAATATTTAACATACCTTGTCTTCTCCTCCTATGACCTTCTCTATCTCTTTCTCTATACACTTCAATTTGGTCATTTGAAAGTTTTCATTTGTGTTTAGACTTTCGACGACTACTACTCCCCATTTACCTCCACAAAGATGCTCCTAAATGATTGACAATGTAAGATTTGACTTTAAGAATCTCCCAAAAGCAAAAATTTGTCTCAACCTGTCTGAAAATCCATGATTGTCGACAAAAAATAGAATATGCAGACTGTGGGCCATTGGAATCAACAAAATGGCCCACAAGGCTCTTATTTATTTAAAAAAATCGGATATCCGATTTTAATGTATAAATTTGTGGTCCCAATTTTTTTTTCCCATTGCCGCCCTTTTTTTACTGTTGCCACATTAATGGCAATGGCAAAAATCGGATATAAGAAAAAATTTGATGTCATATTTTATAGAGAGAGAGAGAGAGAGAGAGAGAGAGAGAGAGAGAGAGAGAGAGAGAGAGAGAGAGAGAGATGGGTCATATTGCGTCGTTATGGGTCATAAGGGGTCATATGGTGTCCTACGACCCCTTAGGACACCATATGACCCTTAAGACACCATATTGGGTTGTTATGGGTCCTATGGTGTCCTAAGGGGTCATATTGTGTCCTATGACCCCTTAGGACACCATATGGTGTTGTTAGGGGTCATAAGGGGTCATGGGATGCCATATGACCTCTTAAGGCACCAAATTGTGTCCTAAGGGGTCATGGGATAACATATGACCCCTTAGGACACACTATGACCCCTAACGACATCATATGGTGTCATAAGGGGTCCTATGGTGTCCATAGGGATCATATTGTTGGCATTTTTTATGTTTATGTTGTGATTTTCATTGATGGACACACACTTGTATTGAGATCCCCTTTATATGTATGAGCTTGTGCTCAACCAGTATTTGTTCCAACCAGTATGTTGTATACTAGTCTCTAGACTAGTGATTTTGCAGAATGTGTTTCTTGGTTTGAAGCGGCATGTCGACCCCAAGCGGTTCGTAGATCACAAGCGGTACGAGGGAGCAAAGTAGCACAACACATTCTTACCAGTTTTCATTTTTGACAAATCGGCAACTGGTATTTTGTATGAACTGGTAATACTCTGTGATGAGTTACCAACCGACATTTTGTGATGAGTTACCAATCCACTGATTGTTTGATGGTGCTGACACATTGACGGTGATTCTTGTGTCGTGTTATTGAGTATGTCTAGATTCATTGATCCTAGGAAATTGTAATGTAATCCTATTGGACCGACATGAAATCAGATTCCTTTAAAAGGGCATCATGTCTAGGGTTTTTAGTTGTTTTTGAAAGGGTTAATGTTGAGCTAGGGTTTAAGGTGGAAGTTGAGAAGGATCTTATCAGAGAAGATCAAGTTGTAACTGTGAGAGAGAGAGAGAAGACTGAAGTAATGTTGGAATGCATTAGCTGTGAGTAATACTAGATCTAACCAAGTAGTTTGTGCTATTAGATAGATCAAACACTTGTTGATTACTCACATCTTTGACAAGTCTGTAGCCCTTAACCGGGTAGGCCTCAAAGCCTTTGTAAAATCCTCTAACAATGTAGTCTTTAATTGGACTTATCTCCTAAAAGAGATTGAGATTCCTAACAAGATCTGTTCTAGTGAAGAACATTGTAAGACCTTAACCGATCTGGTTTCTATTCTACAGATAGTGACTTATGAGTTCCATCTCACCGTTGTTTTTCCTAGTTGGGTTTCCACGTCAAATATCTTGTGTTATGGTTGTATTGCTTTTGTGGGTGAATGCTTTATTCACATTTTGGTTTGCATGTGTGGTAACCAGCTTGATTGTCAGACTGCTTTACCAGTTTATCTTTAGACTGTGTAAGTGTTTTAGTGCAGTAGTTTTTGGCATACTAATTCACCCCCCCTCTTAGTATTCATCAATTGGTATCGGAGCCAATCTTTCTACAAGTTTAACCACTTGGAAAGAGATATGGGGGAATACACCTTGAGGGAACTTACTCAGTGGCTCACTTAGTCTGAGCAAGCCTATGATGATCTTATGGTCAAATACAAGGCATCTCAAAGCAAAAAGGAGAGAACATGCAGAAAAGTTGATGGAACTATCTGAAAGTAGTTCTGAAGATGAAGCTAATATGGAAGCCATGATAGCAGAAGTAAATAAGCTAAATGAATCAAACTCCAACCTGAGAAAGGAGTTGGAAGGACTGACTATCCGGTTTAGTCAAGAGCTTGAGAACTAGAGAAAAGCTGAAGATTGGATAAAGGATAGAAATCATGAGATCTCCAAGTTGAAACAAGAGATTAGTGCACTGACTGCTCGTCTTCATGAGAGTAGAATGGAAAAGGAAGACATTCAAGGTGAACTGAACATAGCCATCACTGAAAATGCAAGTCTTATGGAAACAAACACTACTATTTCCAAGGAACTCTTTGAGTCAAAGGAAATACTTGCTAAGTTTGGCAAAAGTACTATCAAGCTAGAGCAAAAGCTTGAGTCATCTAGATCGGCAAAGAATACCAATGGTCTTGGTTTTTCTAGACTTGAGGAAGGAGAATCCTCAGGAACAAATGTTGGAGCATCAAAGAAGCAACTGACACTCAAAACAAAAGGTAAGCAAAAATTCAAACCTATTTGCTTTAACTTTCTTAAAGAAGGACATACTGCCAATGTATGTAGGAGCAAAGCCTACAATAATTTTCCTTATTTTATCAACAATGTACCTAGATCCAATAAGTTCAATGGTCATTGTTATGAATGCAACAAGTTTGGGCATAGAGCATTTGAATGCAGGTCTGTAATGGATAACACTAGAAGATATCCTTAGAGGACCCAAGGAACTAGTCCTAAATCTTTTATGAACCAGAACCACAACCAGTTTAATGTCTTCAATCATCAGTCAAGAAGCGGTGGTAATCAAGCGGCAACCAAATGGAGAGAAAGTTGTACGATCTGTCATGGTCATGGTCACACTATTGCAACATGCAGAAGGAAGAATGGAAACATGTACAATGGACCTTGGAGAGCACCTGGACTTGTTTGCTATCATTGCAACAAACTGGGTCACATTGCAAGATTCTGCAGAAGCAGAAGAAGTATATCTGATGATATACCGGTCACTCAAGAAGGAGAAATAAATGTCGAAAGAGTTCAAGGAGACATGAAGAAAACATGGAAGAAGAAACCAATAATGTCGGAAGAGGAACTGATTTCTACACCTAGTGTGGAAATATCGGAACCAACAAACTAAGCCTCAAAGGCTTAGGGGGAGCAAACGACGAAATGCTTTCAAACCCCTAGTTGACATCGGTAAAAGACATTAACTAGTATGCGATACCTATTGCTTGGTAGAAGATCAGAAATGATAAAAAGGCAAATTAGGGTTTATGCCCTAATAGAGGAGCATTAATGATGGTAGGTGAGAGACATGTATAAATGCATTTTTCAAATCATTTCTCACTATCTGTTTTCGAGCGAAGAAAAGTTTTCAAGTGCAAAGCGAAGAAAAGGCAATTTGAGCTTAGATTTGCAAGTGGTAGTGGAGAACACAAAGCAGTGATTTGGCATCCGAGTGAGAGTGAAGTGAAGCAGAATCAGGAAGCCCTAAATTCGCATTTGAAAGGTATTTTTCGTGTTCTTGAAATACTCTTCAATGGCTTCCGCATCTCATACTAGTTCAAGTACATCCATTGAGTCAGAAAGTTTCATTCAAAAGAAGTCCAAGTATAATGCTTTATCACAAGTTCCAATTGGAGTCATAGTCGAAGAAGGAATTTTTGATTATATTGTTTGCAAAATAGAAGACCTAGGGTCTTTAGCCATTCATACTCAGTTACGGAAAGGACAAAAGGATCAAACCAGAATTTAGTGTCATAGAGAAGAAGAAATTCCACAACGTAGTATATTTGCTGGAAGACTTCACAGAGGATCACATCAGGATCATCTTGAGCAGAGTCCATGGTGACAAGATGTACCTGGAGAGTACGCATGATATCATGCCTCAAGCAATTCATGCAGTCACCGGTTTCTACAACATAGGGGAAGTGCCAGCCCTGAGAAAAGTGAGCAAAACGGAAATGACCAAGCTCACCAGTTGAACAAGTGATTCATGGGGTATGACAATCAATCCTATCAAGGATGATCTGGTGAAATACGCCTGCATGGTGATAGGCTACAGAAGATTCTCAGCTAGCAGGATTAATTTTGTATTTGCTGCAGTGGTAAATGTCGCTTACCGAATGATAAAAGAGGATGCATCTTTTGACTTATGCACCAACATGAAGAGGCATATCCTGCTAAATCTTAAAGCAATCAAGTAGGACAACTCACCGAGGTTTAAGTTTGGTCAACTACTGGTAGGGTTGTTTTTCTATTTCCAAGGCTACTTTCCGGGTGTAGGAGATGTCCAGTGGTCACCTGACCAACCGGTAACCAATCAGATAAAGGAAAGCATGCAAGCCATTGGAACTGACTACCCTGAAGTACTGAACAAATAATTTGATGAGTTCTGAAGAAAGATGAGTCAGAGGGTAAGAATCTCAGGTGACATAGTGAAGAAATACGAAGATGACATCTATTTCACTATTTAGGTGGATAAATGTCTAATGGAGGCTGTTGAGCCCATAATGGAGGAAGTGGAGCCTATGGGCTATGAAGTCATGTTTGACATGCTAGAAGGGTATGCTTCAACCCTTATTGCCTTGCCTCTTGATCCTAAGGCCAAGAGGACCAGAACCTACTTGGAGAGGATTGCACCGATTGAAGAACCATCAGTAAAGAAAGGAAAAGAACTAGCAGCTAAGAAAGCTAAGGCAGCGCTTGCAGCATCGGTACCGGCTACCACTGCAACTCCAAGAGTGACCAAGCGGTCACTGGCAAAGAAGAAACCTGAGGTAACACTGGCAAAAGTCTTTGAAAGAAAGAGGAAGACTAAGGCAAATGAACCGGACTCCGAAGAAACCGAGTCTGATGAACAACCAAAGAAGGCTAGACAGACAAAGAAGATGAAGAAGAATGAATTGGCAGCATCTGCACCGGTAAATATAGATATCTCTTCATACAAACCTTTGACACATTGTCAAATAATAGTAAAAAATATTAGGAGAAAGTTACTTCATGATTTAATAGATTATTATGATGAATTCAGTAGTGAGGAAAAAGATGAAGTACTACAGGAAATCATTCTTTATTTATGTAAAAATGACCGGTCACCATCAGAGATTAAATCTCAAACACCGGATTCATTATTTAATGCATTAGATAATAAATGGCACATTGGCATTGAAAAGGAACAGGAGATTAGGGAGAAAGTCTTTGCACAATACTTCCCCAAAGTCTCAAATTCAGAATTGTTTGATGTATTGTATCAAAATAAAGGTCTCTTCTTCACAAGGAGAAGAAGACTCTGGTTGTTGGAGGGGAGAGTTGATGATGTTGAAAAGGATACACATCAGCATATGGCTCATGCTATCAGCTCTCACAAAGCACGAATGGCTAACTTCCAAGCGGAAAAGGAACCGGTTATTTCCAAACCGGATGAGGTCTTTGATGAGGAAGGAAACCTAGTGGAAGAACCAATCGACACCATCGATGTCAATGCCCTAGATGTAGAAGATGTCACTCAGGACATACCCTCTGAGGGAACAAAATAAGGGCAACAGGACGATCAGGGTGGTGAACAACCTGAGGACACAAAGGAAGCAACGAAGGAACAGGAAGAGAAAAAGAAGAAGGATGAAGATGAGAAATAGAAGAAAGAGGAAGAGAAGAGAAAAGAGGAAGAGGAGAAACAGAAAGATGAAGAAAAGAAGAAGCAAGAAGATGAAAGGAAAAAGAAAGAAGAAGAGGATAAGGAAGAGAAGAGAAAGAAGGAAGAAGAGGAGAAGAAAAAGAAGGAAGAGGAAGAGAAGAAGAAGAAGGAAACGGAAGAGAAGAAGAAGAAGGAAGAGGAAGAAAAGAAGAAGGTAGAAGCAGAAAGAAGAAGAAGACAAGAAGAAGATGGAAGAGGAAGAGAAGAAAAAGAGAGAAGAGAAAGAGAAGGAAGAGAAGGAGAAGAAAAAGAAGGAAGAAGCAGACAAGACAATTGAAGCAATGAAGACCACACAGATGGAAACTCCTAAGGCAATCGGTAGCCAAGCCAAACCGGCTGCTATCTTGAGCCCCATTAATCTCCAATCCGCAAGTGAGTCTGAGCTTATGCAGAGCATCAAGGTTTCCCAAGAACACCTTGAAGGCATTCGCAGGAAAAGAGAACAAGATATTATTCAGGCGGCTGTAGACACACTTACCGGTTTAATCCCCGGTACTAATCTTCCTGACACTGAATCATCACTAGCACAACTCAAACTTCTGTGTACTGTAGTGGATGATCAGGTGCAGAGTCTAGAAGAAGCAGTAGAGGCAAATGTAAAGAAAGAGCACCAAAAGGCTCTTAATTTTGCTCTAGTAAAGAATTTGAATGAGCTTAGGACTGAATTGCTCAAAGATCAAAAGGACATAAGGAATGCCTTGGATGAGGGAAATTTTCTACTCAACAAAATCTGTCAACCTCATCTATTCTGTGATGATGTGCTAGCCAAGAAGCAACAACTTCAAACGGACTTACAGTCCTACTTGGGCACATTCAAGACTCGTTATGACTCCTTTGCAGCATATGGGCAAACCGTTCACCAGTTCCAGATCCAGTCAGCCAAGATGGAGCAAGAGATTAGTACACAGTCTAGGGATTTGCAGGAGCTTCAACTGGTATTACTTCCACGACTACAAATTCTTTAGAAGTGTTATTTGAACCTAGAGGCCCTGACAGTCACATAAAAACTGAGCACAATAGATGCCATGGAGGAACAGGTATCCCAGATGCAGACAGAGAAGGAAGTGGCAATCTCCCTACTTGAGTCGCGGTCCCTATCCATGAAACAATTTTTGTAGGACTATAAAGTGATTTTTGACAAGTATTATTCCTTATTGTCATAAACTCTTTTATATATATATGGAAATAGGTTTTTCAATGGTACTTTGTCATTGTTGGCAAAGGGGGAGAAGTATATCTGGTTTTTGGTTTTAAAATTTTGAAATTTTTATATATTAGGGGAGAAGTGTATCAGGGGGAGAAGTATCTGTTTTGAAATTTTGATATATGCTGTGATATATGTTATATGCTCTGATGATTATGCTCTGTATGTGTAGCGTCGTAAATTGTACGCACTTGCTAGGGTGGTACAATTTCACACCTAGTTTAGCACCCGCCTTGGTGCATTTTGCATTTTGCATTGCATTTCCCCTTTAGCACTTAATTAATTAAATTAATTAGGTCTAAGTTCCTATTTTATCATCTCCTATATCATAAAGTTGGGCCCTTTTCATTAAAGTGTGTCCCTTTCATTTTATTCCTCCAATACATCATTTAATCAAAAACCCTAATTAGGTCCTATTTTTGAACTTGGGGGCTTGATTTCGGGAGTCAAAACATCTCAAAATCACCTGTAACTTTGGGATTCTCTCTAAAATCATCATATCCAGCGACCCTGAAAATTTGGTGAAAAGTTGTTGGGACCATGGCGCCCGGAGTGCACATGGTCCCGGACATTTTTCTTGAAATTTTAGGAGCGCAATCCAATCATAAAATAAAGCTTAACCCCAAGAAATTGGTAGGAGATTCAATCTCTAGGTCGGCCAAAATTTGAAATTAAGACCTAGGGTTTCATATATAAGAGCTCTCTTTCTTCATTTGAAAGCATCCGAATTTTGGCTTTCAAGGTCCTTCTATGCAGCGAAAGAGCAGATCTTTGAAGACTTCAACAACATTCAACATCCATCCATCAAGAATTCATCAATTTCATTCATCCATTTAGGGCTTTGAAGACATTGAAGAGCAATAGGGGATCACCGACTGAAGATTGGCTTGTACCCCTCCCTTGGGGTTGGGTATGATTTCATGTTGTTTTCATGTCTTTGCATAAGCCTCATTATATCATTTGTATTCATGCTTTAGATCACTTTGCATCTTGATTTGGAGCATTTACATTATCATTTACAAGCAATTAGGGTTTACTTTCTAGGTTGCTCTAGTTTGCTTACTTGCATTTTAGGATCTTGCACACACACAAGGTCTGCACACACATTACTTTTACAATACAACTTGGCTATTCGTGGAGGTGGAAATCACCAAAGCCGGGGTTTTACTAAGGCAAAACCCTATATAGCCGCCCACCATACCCTTTTCAGATATAAGTGCAGGTTTCGGGATTCGGACGATGTCGCAAGTTGTAGATCCAGGAAAAGCAGGCCGACACAACACTCCACACCAAATTTCAGAATAGAAAGCTAGGACAGGGGTGTGGGGCACCCTGGTCCTGCTAGGATAGGGGCACTGGGCACCCTGGTCCTTGGGACAGGGGCGCTGGGTGCCCTAGTCCCTCTGTCAAACATCAGTTTTCAGCATTTTTGACAGCTTTCTAGGTTGCAAAACAGTAGTTTTCGGAGCAGTTTCAGGGGCAGAATCAGGACAGTGGTGCCCGCGCCCCCATCCCAAACATTTTCACTTAGATTTTGACTCCAGGTATGCATTTGCATTCTTGTCTTATTCTTGTGTTTATAGCTTTCCATAGTTTAAGTTCAATTCTGCAATCTTGTTATTAGTTCATACTTGCACTTTGGGTTGGGATTTGAACTTGCATCATTTTATCTTTCAATTACAACAAAGGAATAGAAATCCTAATAGGTAGCCCGTGGCTCTCTCTTTCACAAAAAGAAGTAGCCAATTGTGTGATACCTCTAGGCTCTTTCGTATTCCACAAATGTGTGATTGAAAGTGAGATTAGGGCATGTTTGCTTAGTGTCACTTTTTTTCCCCACACATTTTTTGGTGAACCCGACGTGAACTCCAATCTTCTCTAATTCTGATTTAAGTTTTCAAATTTGAGTGTTTATGCTATTTCAAATTCAAATTTGTATTTACAAGTCTTAATTTCTTGCAAGATTCAAAAATTTAGAGGAAATTTTTGCTAAAACCCTAAAATTGAACTTGTGGATAGCTTAATTGGGATCAATAATTTCAAATCTGATTTTGGAACTCATTTGAATCATAAATTTCATTTTCTAAATCTACATTCTAAGTGCTTGCATTGGTTAAAATTAAACATTTCCTTCTATTTTGCATGTGTTATCATTTGAAAGAGGAAAATTGTTGTCATGATGCATTCATTTCATAGATGTGATAATGGGTTAGCTTCCCTTGTTTCAATTTTTCCTTCTCCTAAAGAACCTCCCCCCATCTATAACAAAATTTTAGTGCCTAAAAGAGTTGCAAAATTGCTATACACTCTGCTGATTAAGGGATAGTGTATATGCTTAGGGGGAGCAATTTTGTTAATGGCAAGTTTTTTGTTGTAAAACACTTAGATGTCAAAATTTTATTTTCCTAAGTGTTGCCATCAATGCCAAAGGGGGAGATTGTTGGCATTTTTTATGTTTATGTTGTGATTGTCATTGGTGGACACACATTTGTATTGAGATCCCCTTTATATGTATGAGCTTGTGCTCAACCGGTATTTGTTCCAACCGATATGTTGTATACTAGTCTCTAGACTAGTGATTTTGCAGAATGTGTTTCCCGGTTTGAAGCGGCATGTTGACCCCAAGCGGTTCGTAGATCACAAGTGGTATGAGAGAGAAAAGAGGCACAACACATTCTTACCAGTCTTCATTTTTGACAAACCGGCAACTGGTATTTTGTATGAACCGGTAATACTCTGTGATGAGTTACCAACTGGCATTTTGTGATGAGTTACCAATCCACCAATTGTTTGACGGTGCCAACACATTGACGATGATTCTTGTGTCGTGTTACTGAGTATGTCTAGATTCATTGAACCTAGGAAATTGTAATGTAATCCTATTGGACCGACATGAAATTAGATTCCTTTAAAAGGGCATCATGTCTAGGGTTTTTAGTTGTTGCTGAAAGGGTTAATGTGGAGCTAGGATTTAAGGTGGAGGTTGAGAAGCATCTTATCAGAGAAGATCAAGTTGTAACTGTGAGAGAGAGAGAAGACTGAAGTAATGTTGGAATGCATTAGCTATGAGAAATACTGGATCTAACCAAGTAGTTTGTGCTATTAGATAGATCAAACACTTGTTGATTACTCACATCTTTGACAAGTCTGTAGCCCTTAACTAGGTAGGCCTCAAAGCCTTTGTAAAATCCTCTAACAAGGTGGTTCACACATGTGAATCTAAAATCCTCTAACAAGGTAGTCTTTAATCAAACTTATCTCCTAAAAGAGATTGAGATTCCTAACAGGATCTGTTCTAGTGAAGAACATTGTAAGACCTTAACCGGTCTGGTTTCTATTCTGCAGATAGTGACTTGTGAGTTCCATCTCACCGTTGTTTTTCCTAGTTGGGTTTCCACATCAAATATCTTGTGTTATGGTTGTATTGCTTTTGTGGGTGAATTCTTTATTCGCAATTTGGTTTGCATGTGTGGTAACCAGTTTGACTATCAGGCTACTTTACCGGTTTATCTTTAGACTATGTAAGTGTTTTAGTGCAGTGGGTTTTGGCATACTAATTCACCCCCCCTCTTAGTATTCATCACATATGGTGTCCTACAACTCCTTAGGACACAATATGACCCATAACAACCCAATATGGTGTCTTAAGGGTTATGGACACTATTTGACCCCTTATGACACCATATGGTGTCGTTAGGGATCATATGGTGTCCTAAAGGGTCATGAGACACCATATGACCCCTTAAGACACCAAATTGTGTCGTTATGGGTCATATTGTTTCCTAAGGGGTCATGGGACAACATATGACCCCTTCGGATACCATATGACCCCTAACGACACCATATGGTGATGTTAGGGTTCATATGGTGTCCTAAGGGGTTATATGTTGTCCCATGACCCCTTAGGACACAATATGACCCATAACAACCCAATATGGTGTCTTAAGGGGTCATATGGTGTCCTAGGATACCATATGACCCCTATGGACACCATATGACCCCTATGGACATCATATGACCCCTTATGACACCATATGGTGTTGTTAGGGGTCATATGGTGTCCTACAGGGTCATGGGACACCATGTGACCCCTTAAGACACCAAATTATGTCGTTATGGGACATATTATGTCCTAAGGGGTCATGGGATAAAATATGACCCCTAACGACACCATATGACCCCTAACGATGCCATATGGTGTTGATAGGGGTCATATGGTGTTTGAAGTGGTCATGGGACACGAAACAACCCCTTAAGACACCATATGGTGTCGTTAGGTGTCATATGGTGTCCTAAGGGGTCATATGTTGTCCCATGACCCCTTAGGACACAATATGACCCATAACAACACAATTTGGTGTCTTAAGGGGTCCTATAGTGTCCCACGACCCGTTATGATCCCTTATGACCCATTATGACACCAAGTGGTGTCGTTAGGGGTCATATGGTGTCCTAAGGGGTCATGGGACACCATAGGACCCCTTAAGACACCAAATTGTGTTGTTATGTGTCATATTGTGTCCTAAGGGGTCATGGGACAACATATGACATCTTAGGACACCATATGACCCATAACAACACCATATTGGTGTCCATAGGGGTCATATGGTGTCCTACAACCCCTTAGGACACCATATGACCCCTTAAGACACCATATTGGGTCGTTATGGGTCCTATGGTGTCCTAAGGGGTCATATTGTGTCCTACAATCCCTTAGGACACCATATGACCCCCAACGACACCATATGGTGTCATAAGGGGTCCTATGGTGCCCATAGGGATCATATGGTGTCCTACGACCCCTTATGACACCATATGACCCCTGAAGACACCATATTGGGTCATTATGGGTCCTACGGTGTCCTAAAGGGTCATATTATGTCCTAGGACCACTTAGGACACCATATGACCCCTTAAGACACCAAATTGTGTTGTTATGAGTCATATTATGTCCTAATAGGTCATATTGTGTCATATGACCCCTTTAAGACATCATATAACTCCTTATGACACAATATGACCCATAACGACACAATTTAGTGTCTTAAGGGGTCATATACTATCCCATGACCCCTTATGACATCCTAGGACACCATATGACCCCTATGGACACCATATGACCCTTTATGACACCATATGGTGTTGTTAGGGGTCATATGGTGTCCTAATGGGTTATATTGTGTCATATGACCCCTTTAAGACATCATATGACCCCTTATGACACCATATGACCCCTTATGACACCATATTAGGTCGCTTTGGGTCCTATGGTGTCTTAAGGGGTCATATTGTGTCCTACGACCCCTTAGGACACCATATGACCCATAACGACACAATTTCGTGTCTTAAGGGCTAGGACACCATATGACCCCTATGGACACCATATGACCCCTTATGACACCATATGGTGTTGTTAGGGGTCATATGGTGTCCCATGAACCCTTATGACCCCTTAGGACACCATATGACCCGTTATGACACCATATTGGGTTGTTATGGGTCCTATGGTGTCCTAAGGGGTCATATTATGTCCTACGACCCCTTAGAACACCATATGACCCCTGACGACACCATATGGTTTCATAAGGGGTCTTATGGTATCCATAGGGGTCATATGGTGTCCTATAACCCCTTAAGACACCATATGACCCCTCAAGACACCATATTGGGTCGTTAAAGATCCTATGGTGTCCTAAGGGGTCATATTGTGTCCTACAACCCCTTAGAACACCATATGACCCCTTAAGACACCAAATTGTTTCGTTATGTCATATTGTGTCCTAATGGGTCATATTATATCATATGACCCCTTAGGACACAATATGACCCCTTATGACACCATATTGGGTCGCTATGGGTCCTATAGTGTCTTAAGGGGTCATATTGTGTCCTACGACCCCTTAGGACACCATATGACCCATAACGACACAATTTGGTGTCTTAATCTCTCTCTCTCCCCCTCTCCCCTAATCTCTCTCTCTCTCTCTCTCCCTCTCCTTCTCTCTCTCTCTCTCTCTCTCTCCCCCACTCCCCCCTCTCCCTCTCCCTAATATCATATACTAATTTATTTATAAATTAATATATTTTATATTACTATATTATATATTAATAAACATTAGATTAATTAAGTGCAAATTTAGTTAGTGAATTTACTTATTAAAATCAGATATCCGATTTGTGTTGTAAAATTTTCAAATTTCAAATTTCGGCTCGAGAATGTTTTGGGATTTGGCTTGGAAGTGACAAGCCTGGAAATCAACTAAAAAAATGTTTTTTTTCAGTATTCCTTGATTTTCCAGACTTTACACTAGTGGCTAATGACTTTTTTTGTAGCCAAAATTGATAAAACAAAAAGGGTTTTTTAAGGACGTTCTTAGCTTTCCAACAATATAAGACTTGTATTATTTCAACTTTAATAAATAATTATTGTATACACTTAAATTGGCTATGAGCAATTAAATAAATATTAAATGGTTATTCCCCTATCCTATAGTCTCAAATATTAAATAATTTCTTAAATTATTTAATCTTTCTTATCCAACTCACCTTCCATCTCCACTTCATCTTCCCTTTGCCACCTCATCCATCATGTGGCTAAGGAAATTAATATTTCTTAAATATTAATTCATCATTTATCTCCAACTTCCAAATTTAATGAAATATTGTGTACGTACACATATTTCATAACCTCCTTCTAAATTCTCTCCAACACCCCTTACATCTTAGGAAGGACTTGAGTCCACTTGTCCTCTCATGCCTAAATCTTCTCCAACCATCCCTAGATTTCCTTAGTCAACAACCCAGTCAAGGTGAGATGAGTGACACGTGTCTTCTCCTTCCCCCTTTCTCTCAACCTTCACCTTTTCTCACAGCCATCCAAATCTACAGATCTGATCATGACCGTTGATCTGCACCACATCATCTTATCCTCTCAAGGTCTATAAAATCAAGAGCTTTAGTTGAGAGAGAGTTAGACTTCAAGTGAATTTGCAAGCCATTCATTTGTAAAACTTATGCATCTGTGAGTTTTAATCTTGAAGCAAATAGCAATTAGCATTTTAGCATAATCATGTAGTATTGCATATCATAGCATTTGTGAACTATTAGTTATCAGTCCATTCTTCATATGCCATCTTGGAAGCTATCAGTGTTTGTCTGAGAGCACACCATCTGCAATCAGGAATAGTGGAGTTAGGACACAATGAGACATAAACCATGAAGGTAATATTAGTATTTTTATTTGATATGTATTTCATGTAGTTTCATTGGTTGAGTTTGGATTTCCTGTAGCATTTCCATTGGTATTTTGTGAAACTAACTTGTTGCAGGTAGCATTCTGAGGATGAAATTCAAGTCGACACATTTTGGCACCCACCGTGGGGCTCATGGACCTCACATATACCTTTAAAAATCTTGCAAAAAGTAAAATTAACGCATTTGTAATGCAGATTCACGCATGTGTGAATTCTGACAGTGCTTTTATTCAATAGGTTAGTGCATTTGCATCTTAGGTTAACGCATTTGCATCTCAAGTTAACGCATTTGTATTGCAGGTTAACATAGATGCCATGTAGGTTAGCACTTTTGTCTTAAAATCTGCGCATTTGCATTATAGGTTGATGCTTTTGTCCTCTGCTTTTGTCCTCTAGGTTAGCGCACTTGTTAAAGAAATCACGCTTTTGAGTCCACACAGCAACGCTTTTGGAGTACAGGTTAGCATTTTTGCTTTGTAGATTATCTCTTTTGAGGTGAAAGATAATGCATGTGTTAGAATAGTGCTTTTGTTTGCAACTAACAAAATTTTCTTATAGGTCCGAATGTCCAAGAACTTAAATTTTTCAAACTATTGACATGCATGTGTAGGATTGTGTTTAAGGTAAATTTTATGCATTTCCTCACCTAATTAATTAAAAGCCTTATTTTAGGAAGTAATAATATCATTTCTTTCTCATTTAGTCTAACTAAGGGGATAAATTGACAGCATGCAACTTGCATTTTGAGTAACTTCTCTAAAATAATTGCACGCAGACTTTTAAAAAGGCTAAAATAAACACCATGCTTGTTGGAGCAACATCTCCAAATAGAAGATAGATCACATTGCTATGGAAAGTTAAAAGGAACACTTATATTTTGTGTCTCGAAAGTGGTAGGTATATTCTCTCCCCTTAATTGGGTGATAAAAAAGCTAAACCCACTCTTTTATGCTTTCTTTACTTTCAAGCAAATTGAATCCTTTAGAGGGCCTGCCTTCCCAAGCTACCTTGAGGGGGCCAGTGAGAGGGGAACGACCTAAAGTGGAAATGGGCTAATACCAAGTCCTTCCAACACACTCTAAATAAATCGTGTTTGTGACGAAAGTCCCAAACAACATGTGCTAATAAGTTCATACCGACACTATGTTTCCCCATAAACCCTATGGAGCATAACCTCTATAGGTTGGGAACCTTCTGTATTTACAGAGCTGAAAGTGTTGCATGTATGGCCACATGACTGAAAGCCTTTACGAAAAACCACTTGTACTAGTTGCCAAAATCCTTCTAGTTGTTGGCGTAGGAGGTCGGACCTCTGAAGCAGCTCACACACATACAGTTCTTAGTAGAGATATGAAGTTTTCCATGGGGAGTTTTCATGGAAAGTGGTGCTTGGCTGCCCCAGAGAAGTGAGTGTCGAGAGTGGAGCTAGTGGGGTCAAGCATCTAAATATTCGCTTTGAATAGTGTAGCCTTGGGGGAAACCCCATGTGAGATTCAACAACTATTGTCTCAGCCTGCCATAAGATTTGTACTTGCTTGTGCATTTTTTTATTAAACAGTGTGTCTTCTATGTCTATTACATGCTCCAAATGGTTAAAAATTGAAGAAAATTATCATCTACGCGTGAGCAAAAAACCAACAAATTGCTGAAAAAATTGATCAAAAGAGTAATACAAAGGCTTTCTAACATTTCAACACCAGATCAAACTAAAGTGTCAAAACATCAGTATCAAAATACTTCTTGAGTAGATTTGTCTCTAAACCATCACGCATTTTCAAACTAGCTCAACAACTAGGTCACTAATCCAACAGGCTATTCCCAAAAGGTTTCTGTAAGCATAAACATTCAACAAGCTATTGATTCAAACATCTTAAGTGCAAAAAAAAATCAACATCATTGTCAAGTCTCTCATCAGGATAATCAAATCCTCTATCTCGAAGCTTGATCAATCTATACTATGTTCATAATCTTGGATATATCTTTCCTATTTTGAACCTAGGTTATATCAAAATCAGAATTGCACCAACATTGGAATCAAACAAACTTGTAAACTGTCACATGCTTATATGACTTTTAAGTATCACCTTAAGAAAAGAAAACCCAGTTATAAAGCTACTCAGAAAAGAATAAGATTCTTGTATATCAATCACAAGATCTTATTAAAACATAGGACATTCCTACACCGTTTTTGTCACTACTTATGTGGCTACGGTACAGAGTTAAGACAAATTTTTTTTGCAAGGACATGCTTTTCAACAAAGAGACGCTTTATCACAACAAACAAATAATACTAGTAAAATAAAAAAAGCATATCTTCCTAAACCAATAATCACCTATTGACTTTGTCCTTTGGAAATTTCAATCTTTTTGAAATAATCACATGCCAGTTTGGACTAGAGCTCAATATGAACAACTGAGAAAACAACAAATGGAGGAAGAAGATAATTATACATTCCAAACTTTTGGGTATACCGCTGTTGACGAAGAAGCAGTCAGTAGTAGCATTAGAGACCTTGAGCAAGATTTCAAATTTGATATTCTAATGGAAAAATTGTTGGCAAAGCAAAAAGAGAAATATCTCTTGATGTTGGCAAAATCTGGAGCTAA
The DNA here is from genome assembly GCF_030272615.1 of Cryptomeria japonica. NCBI lineage: Eukaryota > Viridiplantae > Streptophyta > Pinopsida > Cupressales > Cupressaceae > Cryptomeria > Cryptomeria japonica. Next base: position 138,022,217 of record NC_081410.1, on the reverse strand, counting down.
ATTACCACAAGACTTTAACATAGAAAGCTTGAAACAATATGCGGAGGCAAGTAACACCCAAAACACAAATGATCCAAATAACAAAGATATGAACAAAGAAAGTCATGAAGAAACAAGAAAAGAGCGTAGTGATAAAAGAACTTAAGAAGAAACAAGGAGAAACTATGTGGATAATCTATTGTTAAACCTTACTCAACAAATGCAAGCTCTACAACAATAGATACAAGATATGCAAAATGGAACAAGCTCCAAAAAGTATTCATTGGAAGATATATGCCGATATCCTTTCAATAAAAAATTGAATATGGTACCATTTCCGCAACATTGCGAGATTCCTAAATATGACAAATACGATGGAAAATCCGATCCTCAGGATCACATTAGGGAGTTTTGTACTATGAGCATGGAATTTGCCCACAATGAAACTTACCTTATGCATCTTTTTCTGAGGAGTTTAAATGGAAAATCAATGGAGTGGTTTTCAAGATTACCATCCGGAATCAAATCTTTTGAAGAACTTGTGAATAGATTTATTTCACAATACTCCTACAATATCAGGAATGAGATAACAATGCTAGATCTATGCAATATTAAACAAAAGAATGGTGAATCTTTTATTATCTTCTTACAACAATGGAAACACATGTTTAATAGGTATCCCCGAGATGTACCTGATCAAGAAAAAATAGACATATTCATTGATAATCTTATTGGTGAAATGAGCTATCGACTAAGAATGCAATGTCCTCCCTCCTTTGCCAAAATGATCGAGAATGGTATGAAAATAGAGAATGCGATGGTAAAGAAAGGAGAGCTAAAACTTTACAATAATTCCTACAACAACAACAACAATGACAAACCCAAGTTCTGGTCAAAGGATAGGAATGTCAACAATGGAGGAAATGACGATAATAGTGCCACAAAACAACAACAACCAATTTTTAATCTATCAAGTCAAATCCCAAGCAATAACAATCCAAAAAACAATAAAACCAAGTCCTTCTTCTCCAATCCTCGAAGGAAATTCACAAACATTGGAGAACCATTGGAATCAACTCTAAAAACTCTACTTGCCAACAATTGATTCTTTTACTAGAAGCAAGAAGTTATGAACCACCACTCAAGCCAAATTGGTGGAATGACAATCATTTTTGCAATTACCATTGGAATAAAGGACACCAAACAAATGATTGTCAGAGATTGAAAAAACTTATCCAAGATCTAATCGATAATGGAACCATCACAGTGGATAGCCATAAGACAAATGAATCACACCTAGATTTCAAAACTCCACTTCCAAATTATGACAAAGGTGAACTATCCCAATTAAAAGATGACAAAGGAAAAGCCAAAGTGAATTACACTTATGCATATGATGATGTGGTAAATGTTATCATTGTTAAAGATAATCCATCTTTAGAGCCAATCAATGTTATTACGAGAAGTAAAGAAAAGGTTACCTTTCCAGGTGTAACAAAAGACCCAACATCCACTTCACAACAATACAATTTAGTAGAGCAGTTACAAATAATACCCGCTCAAATATCTATTCTAGAACTTCTAAGGGTTTCACCTATGCATAAGGAAATTTTGGAGAAAGCTTTAGTGAAAACAACAGTTTCAAAAGATTTGGATATAGATCAGTTTTAAAACATGGTAGGACACCTCATAGCCCCTCATTGCTTATCATTTTCTGAAAGTGATGACGCATCCTCACAATTCTCCCTTACATGTTGAAGTCACCATTAATAAAAATCATGTCAAATGTGTACTCACAAATGAAGGAGACGGCTTAAACATTTATGCATAAAGTTTGATAAACGCTTTGGGATATTCAGAAAATGCAGTGGACCCAAAAAAGAAAATAACCATCAAGGCTTATGATGAAGCAAAACGTTCTTCTAAAGGAACTGTTGTGTTACCAATCAAAATAGGACCTGTGGAAAGGAATACATTGTGTTAGGTTTTAGATTTGAACCTCTCTTACAACATTCTTATAAGAAGACCATGGATTCACAAAATGCAAGCAGTTCCTTCTACATATCATCAATGTGTAAAATTTCCTCATGAAGGACAAGAGATCACTATAATTGTAGATTCTAGTCAATATTGCAATAATTTGAAGCCAACACAAGATATAAGAGTTCCACATAATAGAGAATTAGTATATTCTACCAAATAAATTCAAGAAAAGTTATGGGAAACCTTTGAGTAAAAGCTCAAATTAAATGATGAAGGAATGGGAAAATATTATTTGCATAATTTTCCACTTTCCCCTAAGTCATATGGAAAGCCTACAGATATTCAATCAAAGACAACAGAAAGACCAAAACACATGTGTAAAGGAACATTTGTTAGCGCTAGAACTCTTGAAGAAGAAAATGATGACAAAGACATTCTTGGTTGGTTGTATAAGGATGAAGATAAAACTATAGCAACAACAACAGAAGTCAATATTCTCATTAAACAATATGGCAAAGGTTATGAAGTCATGCAAAAAATGGGATATGAAGGAAAAGGACCAATTGGTAAGCGACATCAAGGTATTTCAGAACCTATTTGTCCACACTCGCAATCCAAAGAAGATGAAACCAGGCTTGGATATCTAAAATCCAATCAAAAGCAACATAGTCATCAACAACAAAAGTGGAGAAAGTAATCAGTCTCTAAAGAAGAAAATTGGCAAGAAAAGCTCCATCAAGCGGCAGAAATAGTAACCAATAAACAAAAGAAGCAAGAAGAACATGAAAAGCAAGACGAGGGGATTACCATCAAGGGTAAAGAAGATTCTTGTCAACAAGTTCTGAAAATACAAAAAAATGCAAAATCTAAACAAGATATTCCAGAAGCAGCAAAAAATATAGATGGCTGAAATCAGGGAACATTTTGCACCATACAACATTCCTGTATGGTATAGTGGAGTAGTCCTAGATCATGATTCAAAGACAGATTCAAATGAGTATGAATGGGGTGCAGATATCTTATCTACTACATCAAGTAAGGAAAACAATAAAGACCAAGCAACTATCACAAAGGAAGACTTGTCTATTACAAAATGAAAGATGGAGTTAGAAAGAAGGCAAGAAAAACTTAGAAATTAGAGAAAAGAGGCGTATGCAAAAAGGAAAGGGAATGACAAAGAAAAATAAGTCATGCCACAAGAAGTACAAATAGGGATAGATCAAGCATCTGGAAATATAAGATTTTCATCAAAAGAGGAACAAGATGTATCCAGATGTGGCAGAACCATAGAAGAATTAAGAGATAGTCAAGTCGGATTGACTATTAGTCCAGAATAAATTGAGTTTGAAAGGAGACGAACTCTAGCAAAAGAATCTTCTTTATCATGTACACAAGTATGTCAACTCCAAAATGAAAATGAGGTCAATCAAGAAGGAATTTGCAGTATTAAAGACGTGTGTGTTGATATAATCTATTTGTTTAAGGGACAAACATCAGTTGAAGAACCACTTGAGTGTGAACTACAAAATACTAATATTGATTTTGTTAGAACTAATTGGGAGATGCTTGGGAAAGACGATTCTCAAAAACATTTAATTTATGACAGTACCTACTCTATGCCAAATTATGATCATCATGTCATTAACTTTGAAGCACCTAATGATGATAGTGATTATGATTTACCCCTTCTTCATCCTGAACTAATTGATTGGGATAATTTAGAAAACCCTGAACTAAATGTCTTTTCCAATGATCATGACTTAGCCGTGTACCTTAATGTTGTTGAACCCATCACACCTAAGATATATTCCATTGCAAAATCAAGTAATGTTTCTCATAGTCAAGAGAATGCCAAACTTTCCAGTTGTAAAAGTGAAATAAAATGAGGAAAGAGACCTACTATTGAAAACCATTTCATGGCAACACTAGATCAATCAAAAGGGAAAATAAAGGATGTATCTGATGGTGAAAACCTCTTTGAGGAGGCAAAAGATGGAAAGTTTGACATTCTTCCTACATATTTTTAGGAGAGATCTGCTATCTTGATAGAACCAACAAAAGTAGTAAACATTGGTACATCAAAGGATCTTAAAATACTTCATTATGCTGCCTCATTATCAAAAGAAGAGAGGAAAGAATACATGGAATTATTTAAGCAAAGACAAATAAATTTTGCTTGGTCCTATGCAGAAATGCCAGGACTTAATCCAGATCTTATCATGCATCATCTTAATGTGGATTTAAAAGAAAAACTAGTTAAGCATAAGCTAAGAAAGATGCATCCACACATTGCTCTTCTTGTAAAAACCGAGCTGAAGAAACTATTAAATGTGGGTTTTATAAGACCTGTTGCTTATCTAGAATGGGTTCCAAGTATTGTATCAGTGTCAAAACCAGATAAAAGTATAAGAGTTCGTACAGATTTTAGAGATCCGAATAAAGCATGTCCAAAAGATGATTTCCCACTACCAAACATTGATATAATTGTAGACTTATCAGGAGGGCATGAGATGTTTTCATTAATGGATGGCTTCTCAGGATATAATCAAATATGAATCGCACCTAAAGATCAAGAAAAGACAACTTTCACCTATGCATGGGGAACTTATTGCTGGAATGTTATGCCATTTGGGCTTAAGAATGCATGAGAAAGTTATCAAAGGGCTATGGCAACAATCTTCCATGATATGATGCATACATTTATGAAAGATTATGTCGATGATATACTTGCAAAATCTCATACAAGACAAGAACATCTGAACATCTTAAGCAAGATTTTTGACAGGCTGGAAAGATATCAAATGAGATTAAATCCAAAGAAATGTGCATTTGGGGTAACCTCTAGAAAACTCCTTGGGTACATTATATCAACTCGTGGAATTGAAGTAGATCCTAAAAAGGTCAAAGCCATCATGGAGATGGAGTCACCTAGGAACATAAGTCAATTGCGATCATTACAAGGAAGATTGCAATCAATCAGGAGATTTGTCTCTCAGTTAGCAGATAGATGTCTTCCATTCACCCATCTTATACATAAAAATATTCCATTCAAATGGGATCTAAAATGTGAAGAATATTTTTTGCAAATAAAAGAATATCTTATGAGTCCTCTAGTACTGGTATCACCAACCAAAGGGAAACCATTGTTGCTCTATATCTCGGCAATAAATGTATCATTAGGAGATCTCCTAGCTCAACATGATGAAGAAGGAAAAGAAAGAGCAGTGTATTATATTAGGAGAACCCTTGTTGGCTATGAATTAAATTATTCCTCAATAGAAAAGACATGTCTAGCAGTTGTATTTGCAACTTAGAAGCTACGACATTATATGTTGATTCATTATGTAAAACTAATAGAATAGATAGATCCCCTCAAATATTTGTTGAGCAAGTCAACCTTGACAGCAAGACTAGCCAAATGGGTTATGATACTGAGTGAATTTGATATAGAGTATGTTGACCAAAAATCTATCAAGGGATAGGTCATTTCTAATCAATTGGCTGATGCACCTTTACAAAACGACATGCCTTTGCACATCGAATTTTCTGATGCAGATATTTTGACAGTAAGTACAAACTTTTGGGAATTGTACTTTGATGGTTCGACTTATACACAATATGGATCAGGTGTAGGAATATTTTTCATCACACCTCAGGGGCACACAATTCTGAAATCATACAGACTGCGCTTTCCATGTACCAATAATACTGCAGAATATGAAGCATTGGCTATTGGGCTCAAGATGGCCATTGAATGGAATGTCAAAGAACTACATGTATATGGTGATTCATAGCTTATCATCAACCAAATAAATGATTAATATAAAACTAAGGATGATAAGCTTATACCATACAAGCAGTTGGTAGAGGAGTTTAAAGAACACTTTAAAGAAATATCATTCACCCAAATTCCAAGAAATGAGAGTAAAGCAGCAGATGCAATGGCTAAAATAGCATCTCTCTTGCAAAATAAGGAGAATCAACATCATTATGAATTTCTTGTGGAAGATATCTTAACCCCTACCATTCAATCCCAACATACCTACCAAATTTGCCATATATCAGGAACCAGTCAATCCTTATACGGTCAAACTTATTAGTATTTATAAGAAAATATCCTTCCTCTTGAGAGAAGGAATTTTATCTATCAGTCCTCTCGCTATACTATTATTGCTGATATCCTATATAGGCATGGTCTAGATGGTACTTTGTTTAGATGTCTTGAACAAGAAGAATCTCAGAAAGTTCTTAACGAACTTCATGTAGGTATTTGTGGCACACACTCAAGTGGTTTAACATTGGCTAAGAAACTTCTTCGTATGGGTTACTATTGGCCTACAATGGAGAGAGATTCATTCACATATGCTAGGAAATGCAAACAATTTCAGATCCATGGGAATCTCATTCATGCACCAGCACAAGAGTTATATCCTATGACAAGATCATGGCCATTTTCTCAATGGGGCCTTGATTTGGTAGGAAAGATAAATCCCTAATCTTCCAATGGACATAAGTTTATTCTGATTGCTACTGAATATTTTACTAAATGGATTGAAGCAGTGCCTTTAACAACAATGACAGGAAAACAAATATCATCATTGATTTTGAATTATATAATCTGTCACTATGGAGTTCCTATGACCATTATCATTGATAATGGAAGACCATTCAAAAATCAAGATGTGAAGGAGCTATGTGAACAATTTCATATCCAACATAGATTTTCTACTCCATATTATCCACAAGGAAATGATCAAGCTGAGGCATCAAACAAAACTATCTTGAAAATTTTAAAGAAAACAGTCAATGAAGCTAGAAAAGATTGGCACATTCAGCTAAATCCTGCTCTTTGGGCCTACCGATTTAGCAACCACACTCCAACAAGGGCAACTCCATATTGTTTGGTCTATGGATCAGAAGCCATATTACCTATAGAAGTATATATACCTTCTCTACGAGTATCCTTGAAAGGTCTCATCCCAGAAGAAGAACAACGAGTCTCTCGACTCCAGGAACTTGAACTGATTCAGGAATGTCGCCAAAATGCAACAGATCATTTGAAAGTATATCAACAAATAATGGCAAGAAGTTATAACCATAGGGTCAAGCCACACATTTTTCAAATTGGAGATATAGTTCTAAGGGAGAATCCAAGAAATTAGCAAGACCGAGACAAGAAAGGAAAATTTGAACCAAATTGGCTAGGACCTTTTGTCACAGTAGCAACATATGGATCAGGAGCATACAAGTTATCTACCCCTAAAGGTGATTGGTTTGATGAGCCTATCAATTCTATCCATCTTAAGAAATTATATGCTTGAGATATAAAGTCCTGGAAAAATCAATAAAAAGCATATAAAGTCCTGAAGAAATCAGCAAACATCAGAAAAGCAGAAAATCAATAAAAAATAAAAAATAAAAATAAAAATGCAATAAATTTAGATGGTGAAAACCTAGTAACCAGGCATTATCTAAAAATTAATTTCCTCCATATATGAGATCACTTTGCGCACCTATTCACTCCATCCTATCGCATCTATCGCTTCCATCTAGTTTAGCTTATTCGTTCCATCTTTTGCATCCATTGCTTTGAACCATTTCACAAGAAATATTTAGCTTACCAACAATTATCAATCTTTGACACACTTGTCATAGTCACTATCTTAGATTTTATCAGAATCAATCAATCTGCATTTGTATCCCGCCATGGTTTGGATCTTGATCAATTCATACATCCATAATAAAAAAAAATTTCTGTTGGGGGCAAAATCCTAATTCCTTTTGCTAAGGTGATCTTTTGAATCTTTTAAAAATCCAAAACATTTGAAAAACTTAGAAAAACCAAAAACACCTAGGGTTTTGAAACAGCTAACAAGCAACAAAGAAACGAAAATCAAGGCATTTCATCAAGAAACTGAATTGAATGAAGAATCAACCAACAAGTAATAAAGGATTATCAAATATCATTCATCAAGATGATTATATCAGTTAATGACCATAAGAACATGTGAATGACATATAAGATTCAATGTTTATATTTTTATTTTATTGCTAATCATGTACTCTATATGACTCAAGGATGTCCATGACTAGAGAAGCTATGATGGGGCATGATTATTTTTCTTTGATTACTGTCTATGGTTTATCTCTTATTAAGGTATGTGCTTGTCTCAAGATATGATTGACAAAAGATCAAGGAGGACGTTCCAAGTCATGCATGAAAGGAGATAATCCTTGTCTTCTTTGCAAGCAATACTTTGGTCAACTTGATCCATTATATCAAGTTGCTTGTATTAACATACTATATCAAAATCCATGTAAGAAATACTCAAGTCATCTTGAATCATTATGTCAAGTTGCTTGTATTTTCTTACAACATTTTAAAGCTCAATGATGAAATCAAGCACTGTTACAAGATAACATATTAAGAATGGCCATATGATTTTTAGTTAGATCATTTTAGATTAGCTCATTATTCATCTGCATTATAAGCATTCATTGTTAGTTGCATTATAACCATATCATTTCATTAACGGATCAACGGTCATAAATAAAGATTGAGTATACTTGGACAAATAATTTTATTTTGTATTTGATCATTATAGGTGCATTCATTTTAGAATCATTTTAATCATCATCCATTTCATTTAGTTGCATTTTAATCATTGCATTTATTTGCATTTCATGAATCATGTAGTGTATCATCATTATTATTTGCATTATCATTTCATTTCATTTAGTTGCATCTTTTCACTTAGACTCATAATCATATTATGCATAAACCCTAAAACAATCAATCATTGCATTTACATTTTTGACATCATTTTCAAATTGCATCAAAAATAAAAAAACATTTGAATAACATAGTGCATAATCATTCATTTGCATTTCCATATAGATCATTACATTTTCATCATTTAAGTTAGTAATCATTTTCATTTGCATCCAAGATCATCAAAATCAAAAATCAAAATAATTTTTTTTATCATTGCATCATGTAGATCATTATCATAAAGTAAGGAAAGACAATCATCATCATATCATCATCCATATAATCACCGCATCCATATAATCAAGGTATAATAAAGATCATCATCATATAGAGTCAATGTCTGCATATAGATCATCATAAAACAATAAAAGTCCAAGTATACAATGATATCAGATAAACAATACAAGTCACGGTTGTCCTGTACCACTACCACCTGACTCTATCCGTCTTTGTGGTTGTGGACAATAAGATCCTCCAGATGCCTATCTCCCATGATCACCACTCCTCTGAGGAGTTCCCATGACTCCACCACTGCTAGTATCCATCAACATGGTGGTATGATAGCTACCTGCTCTCTAGCTCTCTATGACTACCTCCTCATATAGTCGTCGCCAACGGGAAGTCTTCTTCCTGGACCGAACTAGTGCTCTAACAGTGTTAGCTGAGAGAGTACTCGATCCAACTTGCTGAATATGATCAAGAAGGCCTTGAGTATCCTGATGTCTCCTAATAACTCTATCCCTCTCAGCCATAAAAGTTTGTACTCATGCTTGAAGCTGATCAATATGTGCTCTAAGACTATCAATGGTCTCCTACTTTGGCATATCATGCTCTAGTGCATCCTACTTTAGCACATCCTGCTATGGTGCATGAACCCCAATCCCCTCCTCACCACCTCCCTGTCTACCTCCTGGAATCTCAGTCTGAGTAGCTCTTAGAACCCGCTGTCTAATAAGTGGAACATGATCCTCTGGATCCTCATCCTCTCTGCCATAAGCTGCAATAACCCTAGGGTCTGGCTGAATCTAACCAAAATCAATGCCTCTCCTGCAAACCCCATCCAGTCCAGTCATCCTACCTCCTCCTATCAATGGAAACCCTCTCAGTGATCTCATCCCTGCCCTGCCAGTATCCCTCCCAATCTGGACAACATCTCTCCCACCCATAGGACGCAGTCTCCCAATCCTACCCACTGGTCCAAACGGTCCTCCACAAACTCTCAATCGACCTCCTCTCCATCCAGGTCTCCTACCACCCCCACCTCCATCCCCACCCTCATCTCCATCTCCCCCAGCCTCCTGAGAAACTCTGAGCTCTTGTTTCCATCTCCGTCTTCATCTCCTAACACCTAGATCATCTGAATCGTCATCCTCATCTCCTAAGCTGGGAGGAGGATTTGTTGGATCAATAATACAAGAACATGGATGTGCTAGTATATACTGAGCATACTTTGTAGTAACACCAGGATCAAGAATGTGTAATCTCATATCATAAGCCACTCTCGAAGTAGCAAGAAACTCTGTGTGAGCAATCTCAAATGATAAAGAAGGTCCCCAATCTTGCCTATCTCTGTAACACCGAGCATATATCGTCACACCAGTAGGCATAGGTTGAATGATACCAAACTGTCTAAGAATGCGACTAATCAACTATTGCTCAATAATGTAAGGAGTTTGACCAATGTAAAATATCTACTCTACATAATAAATGGTAATACCTGCCCGTGCATCATCCATCCATGGCTCACAATCAACATATGGTCTCTAAGTGATACTATCCAATGAATCAAGCACCCAACGTCAATACTCCATCTTACCTAGCTTATGCTGAGTAAGGATACCTGTATATAGATACACATATGGCTGCCTCTCTCCACGAACTTTGTGATGGATAGGCTGAATAATAGCAATGTGCTTCTAGCACCAGATCTGCAAAAGTGTGCATCCTGTTGACAAACTAGAACTCTCATCATACACCACTTGATGAAGATCATGACATAAATGTGCCAGCATACAAACACCCCAAACATATCAAATCTGATGCTGCATCATACTCTGAAGAATCTCACCCTATCCAACAGCAAAACCTCATGATCGACTATCAGGACAAATGAATCCTCCAATCAAACCAACAAGAATCATATGGAGAGTCTTGTAATACATAACCATATCCTCCCATTGGATCTCTCCTCTAGAGATGCTCTCATCAGCAAAAATGGCTCTGCAAGCCTCTGTCCCAACATGATCCTGAAAATCATACTGCACCAACTCGTCGATCGCTGGGATGTGCAAAATCGTATAAACATCCTAGAGTGCCACACTAATCTCACCCATGGGAAAGTGGAAAGTGTTATGCTCACTGTGCCATCTCTCGGCTAACGTCATCAACAATCCTCTATTATGGGTAATCTCGGGCATATACAACAAATGGCGTAAACCGCAAGCATCTATATGTCTCACCTCTGCCTGTGTCAGCTCTAGCACTAAATGACATACTGTCGGGAATCTCCCAACACTAGAGGACATCAAGTTTCTCCTATTTACGAAGAGAATTAGATCAATCATCACTTATCTATCAATCAAATCAAACTGAAGAAACTAAAGCTATCAAATCAATCAAATCAAACTGAAGAAACTAAAGCTATCAAATCAATCAAATCAAACTGAAGCAACTTACGCTATCAAATCATTTTCAAACCTATCAATCATGGTTTTTTATCAATCACTGAGTTAAATCAAAACTCTGCTAAGCTCATACATCAGAAACTAAATCGATTTCTTAGAGCTAATTTATCAAAAAAAATCAAATCGATTTATCAATCAATCAATCAAATCCCTATTCATCATACACGTGCATCGAACACGTTAAATCTAATCAACAAAGTGATTTTTTGGCTTTTGTATCTATCAAAAACATTAATTTAGAACATATGCACTATCCTATTGAACATAAGTGCTAAACACAGCATATGCGCTAACTTTTTCAACAAATGCGCTAACCCTAAGCATGTATGCGCGAAACATGCAAAAGCACTACCACACAATGCATATGAACACATGAAACATAAGCACTAACCGATGCATATGCGCTAACAAAATGAGCATAAGTGCTATCATGAGCAAAAATGTTAAACCTAATTGCATATGCGCTAAATCTAAATGCAAAAGTGCTAACCTAATGCCGGAAATCGCAAAAAAATTAAAAAATTCAAAAACGCGCCTAAAAACATGAAAAGTTGCATGACAAGTTGAAAACAAAGCTAGGGATAAGATACATACCAGCAACCCATACTTAGGAGGTCACTGATATTGTCGAACATGCTCAAATAGATGGTTCTCCATAGGAATCACCATTTCACCACCTCACCAAGATAATTTTCTTCGCAAGCTGACAAGGATAACAATGAAATTAAAATTAACCTTGGTTAATTTTATATTTACTATTTGAAAGAGTAATTAATGCCATTCAATGGGGCGATTAAATTTTTTTTTTTACAAATGAATTTAATTGACAAAACTTATCAATTATCATGAGATCAATCGTTGAAACCAAAGTTTTCAACAATTTCACGATCAATCTCTTGAGGGGGCACACAATCAGGATTTTCAATCTTCGTCAGGCGCACTATCGAGACTTGATTTAATCTTTGAAACAATGTTGACTTGACATTATTTCAAAGAGGGGCAAAATGTATACACATAAAATTGGCTATGAGCAATTAAATAAATATTTTATATTTATTTAATGTTTATTCTTCTATTAAATAGTTAATTTGAAAAGATTAATTTATTTAATTCAATTTTGTGTCTTTCTATTAATTAATTTAATTGAAATATTTTATTAATTAATTCATCTATTCTATTCCTCTAAATAATTAAATATCTAATATTTAATTATTCTTTTAATCAATTAATTGAATATCTAAATATTTAATTATCTCCTCCAAACAATTAAATATCTAATATTTAATGGTTATTCTTCTATCCTATAGTCTCAAATATTAAATTATTTAATCTTTCTTATCCAACTCACCTTCCATCTCCACTTCATCTTCCCTTTGCCAACTCATCCATCATGTGGCTAAGGAAATTAATATTTCTTAAATGTTAATTCATCATTTATCTCCAACTTCCAAATTTAATGAAATATTGTGCACGTACACATATTTCATAACCTCCTTCTAAATTCTCTTCAACACCCGATACATCTTAGGAAGGACTTGAGTCCACTTGTCCTCTCATGCCTAAATCTTCTCCAACCATCCCTAGATTCCCTCAGTCAGCAAACCAGTCAAGGTGAGATGAGTGACACCTATCTTCTCCTTCCCCCTTTCTCTCAACCTTCACCTTTGATGAATAATGATGAACAAAAGATACCCTAACTGGTACTGAGAGGGTGGGGGGGGGGGGGTGAATCAGTACAGACAAAAACTTTCTCAACAACTTATCAAGTTAAAGCAATACCAACCGGTTGCCTTCATTACTAAACTTAAACATGGCAATACTGGTTAAACACAGTAAGACTTCAAACAACATAAACTGATAGGTCTGAACACTTCAAATACATTCAATACTTGATAACAACTTCACCAATAAACATATGCATGTGGTCTAACAGTAATGCCATAACCTAATAACTCTTAATGCATAATTACTCAAACAAAGAGTCACATGAAAAATGCACAACACATGACATAGATTTTTCACATGGAAACCCAAATGGGAAAAAACATGGTGGGGATGAATACCCACAAGCTTGTTTTTGAACTCTTTTGAAGCTCACTCTATGAGGAGCCTAGTCTGATTAAAGACTTTACAATAAGGTTCTGCTAGGAACCGGTCCTGTTAAAGATCACCTGGTTAAGGGATGGCTATATACCCTATTAAAGGTTGAAACCTTACCTTGCTAGAGGATTTAAAGAACTCAATAAACTTGAGTCACCTGGTTAGAGGATTTAGAGTAAGCCTGTTAAAGCTACCCGGTAAAGGGATTTTCCAACTGTTGAAATGGTTAGAAGACAACAGGTAAAAAACTCTGATCTGATAACAACACTACATGCCAAGGAAGATCCTTTTCAGTTCCTCTACTTCTACAATCACACTCTGTAGTTTTCTTTTACTGGTCTGGCAAGTATCTCATCACTCGGATACACACACAACATTTGCCAACAACTTACAATAACAAACATCATCAACCTTATAGACAATAATTAGGTCGGTAGCATAAACCCTAAACCCTAAGCATCTTAGGTTTACAATACAAGCGGTCCAATCTTGACCGTCCAAACACTTTGCATAGAGCAATACAATTTCAAACAGATCACAAGACAATCTACATCGTTCATTCTTCACCGCACATGGGAATCGGTAACTCATCATGCTTTCTTCTCATACCGCCAAGAAGAATATTCATTCCCGAGGTAGACTTTTAATGCTGTTTATATTCTCATGCAAGATCCTCAAGGAAATCCTTCACGTGCACAAGGATGATGTGGCACCTCGATCTCATCCTCATCACTTAGCTAACTCATCACAAAATGTCATAGGTTGCATCTCACAAGCTGAATTGCCAAATCGGAAACCCTAGAGCTGAGAATACCAACTGGTAGTCACACTTAGTGAAACCCTGACATTGGTTCACTGCATTTCTTCACACTAGTTCACCAACTTCTTTCAATCTGCATACCGGTTCACTTACACTTGTTGACATCAATGACAATATACATTATCATCATATCAACATGTCGGTTCATCATATGCCAACAACCTTTGCTCACATCCATGCAAATCTATAGACCTGATCATGACCGTTGATCTGAGCCACATCATCTTATCCTCTCAAGGTCTATAAAATCAAGATCTTTAGTTGAGAGAGAGTTAGACTTCAAGTGAATTTTCAAGCCAATCATTTGTAAAACTTATGCATCCGCGAGTTTTAATCTTGAAGCAAATAGCAATTAGCATTTTACCATAATCATTTTAGCATAATCATGTAGTATTGCATATCATAGCATTTGTGAACTATCAGTTATCTGTCCATTCTTCATATGTCATCTTGGAAGGTATCAATGCTTGTTTGAGAGCACACCATCTGCAACTAGGAACAATGGAGTTAGGACACAATGAGACATAAACCATGAAGGTAATATTACTATTTTTATTTTATATGTATTTCATGTAGTTTCATTGGTTGAGTTTGGATTTCCTGTAGCATTTCCAATGGTATTTTGTGAAACTAACTTGTTGTAGGTAGCATTCTGAGGATGAAATTCAAGTCAACACAATTATTATTTATTTTCTAATTGAATTCTAACAATAGTCCTGATTGATAGACTCATTGAAAAACACTCATATCTTTCAAATGGTATAACATTTTTTAAATCTGAAACATGCATCACATCCTATGCTTCGTCTACTATAGGGAAAAAATTTTAAAAATTAAATTTCATAAGGTTTTGACCAAGTTAAGGTGGTTAGACATAGGAGTTTCTGAATTTCTGAAAAGCTGTAGTAAAAAATTCATAAATAATTATTTACTTTATAAAAAATTATAAAAAAATATGTGTCACATCCAGACATGAGTCTAATACTTATATTATAAATATTTTAAAAAAATATTATGATTTGATTGTGATTAGGGTGGTCAAACATACGTCTACTTCTTATCTTTTTCCTGAAATTTTAGTACCACTGCATTGAAATTTGAAATTTTCATCAAATAGGATTTTTTTTTCCCAAAAAACAACTAGTAGCTTAGAAACTACATTCAATTTTCTATAGATTCTCTTCTTACATATTTTGAAAATAATATTCACAACTTATTCAAATTTTCATGTCAAGTTGCATAACTTTGATTTTTTGAAATTTCATTGCCACTTAAGGGCCTGTCTTGGCACACCATGATCCTGCACATACGCACGTCCATACATAAAATGTCTATATACGTGAATGTATGTCCATATAAAAAATATACATGTGCCAACTAGACATGTAAGCATCCCAAAATTATCTATAACATCCTAAGCTACTGATGGATCATCAAAATTGATCCTCTTCGCTGCACTGTTCGGCTTTGAAGGATCCTGCACAAGAAAAAATAAACCACGATTAAGATTAGTTATATTATATAACTCACATTCGAAAAGTTAACATAAAAATGAAGTATAATTTAACTATTCTTGTTTACCTCATCTCCATATTGATACACAACCTACATATGTATGTCTTCGGTAGAGGAGGTATGTTTTCAATATTTTCATACACAACCTACATATGTTCACAAACATGACATTGATACAATTTAGCATATAATTGTCACTGATAATAACGAATTATATCTACTAAACACAAAATAAAATAGACACACATGTACTCAAGGCATCTCTTCTTCTTCTTCTTCATCTTTAGGTATAGTGGGTGTAGTCAACAAGGATGTGAAGCCAAGAATTTTCTCTACATTTACACAACAAGTATATGAAACTATCAATCTATGTCTAGGCGTGTATAATCATTATAAGTTATTTAAACTATTCATTCAATCAAATTTGCATTCAATTGCCTTTCCCTTATCTCCAACTGCACTACTAGATACTGAATCACACAGCCCCACACTCGTGCTACTTGTGCCCTACAAGAGTAAAATAAGATATAGATGCAAGTTACTACATAATCTAATTAATACCAATATAAATAATGAGCATGTATGTACAATAAAATACAAACAACTAGGTGCAATAATATATGTATCGTAAAGCTACCAAGGCCAAATGAAATGGTCGTCAAGGGCCCTCCTGGATTTGTGTCAACTCCTCCTCTGTCATCAACTTTTAAATAGATGATGTAAATAAAAACTAGTAATTAATATTATCTAGATTATAAATATTCATTTAAAATATAG
This sequence comes from Cryptomeria japonica, assembly GCF_030272615.1. Lineage (NCBI taxonomy): Eukaryota > Viridiplantae > Streptophyta > Pinopsida > Cupressales > Cupressaceae > Cryptomeria > Cryptomeria japonica. Next base: position 138,005,587 of record NC_081410.1, on the reverse strand, counting down.
AATGAACTGTGAAAATACAAATCTTACCACTACATCATCAATGTATGATGAAGGTGCCTCCTTGCCTCTAGCATGCAAGGAATCTCCAGGGTATCCTCCAATGGACGTGTGCACAAAGATGGCGGTCAGAAAAGTGGACACCACCCAAACAAAACATGGAAAAATAAGTAGCGCGTATGCGGTTTTAAATTTGAAATTCCCGCATATGCGCTTAGGTTTGTTCTTCCCCATCCTAGAAAAGGTAGCGCGTACGCGTTGCTTTTAGGAAAATGAGTGCGTATGCGCTACGCCTAGGAAAATGAGCATGTACGCGCTGCTCATAGGAAAATGAGTGCGTACGTGCTAATAATCCAAATAAAACCACGTACGCGGTGCCTGGTAAAAAAGTTTTAAAAAAAAACTAGTTCTCATTTACCTGTGAATAGCATGTTTTTAACTTTGTTTTTTCCCCATTTCCTCTCCTAAACCACGAACGGGGTGCTAGATTTGTCCTCCAAGCTATGGATCAAGGTTAGTTTTTGTTTATTTTTGTCTTTCTTTCTGGTTTATGCAATTTGTTTTACATTTTGAATTTAATTTCATTAATTTTGATTAGGTTTTTTCATTTTTTTGTTTCAAAAACCAGATTCTTCTAATCTAGAACAAGAACAACCAAATGCACCTCCTCAAAACCCACAAGAACAACCAAATGCACCTCCTGAAAACACACAAGAATAACCCCCAATTCCTCCTTTTTACTGCACACCCGAAACACAGGAAGAATTAATTAATCAGTTAGGACAAAATACGTCTAAAATCAATAGACTGATTGTTAAATTGAAAACTTCTGAACTTGACCATCATCAATCCCTCGCCACTAGCCTAGAAACATTAGCTAGTGGTTCCATAGTTGTTTCCATAGAAATTACCAAATGGGGAAGCTTTAGGGATAGGTGTCGTCAATTCTATGCCAATGGGCTATCATACGATGGAGTAAAAAACAAAAATATTAATAAACAACAAATATCTGCCCTTTTGTTGATCCCAAAACTAGTCAACCACTAGCTCTTAATGCAAAGAGGTTTCCCATACATTGGTGTACCAATGTGCAGATGAAGAATCTTTTTTGGCAGAGGTGGTGGATGGTCTTTGATGATCCACCTTGTAATAATTATGAGGTGCCATTATATTTTTTGAGAAAAATATATTGTGAGTTTGTGCTCCATGTGCGGCCAAACTATTTTGACATGAGAGAGTTTCATCTTAGAGGTGGTGGCTCTACCCAAGATAGACATGGAGCTCGTAGGCGATTACCTGCAGAGAGTCTCTATCCCCTAGCACCCAAACCCAAGGTGCATCAGGTTGTCCCATTAGAGCTGAAAGAGTCGATGGAGCTACAAACTCTTCAGGCGGCCATATCATTGACTGGTGCCATCATCCAGCATGGGACGTCATTAGCACACCCTATTGTATTGGATGATGAGCCATTAGAGGGTGACAAATAGCCCATCCAACATATGTGTGTCAGTTGCTTGGGGATATGCTCGAGGATAGATGATGCCGCTGGTGTAGATGGATACTCATATCATCCATGCATGATTTGTGGCTATAAATGTCAGGCTCACACGGTTGAGGATGTCACACTGATAGATGAGTTGATGGACATGGTGTTTGCCCATGAGCCACGGACACAGGTGTGTTGATTTAAATTCATAACATTTTATTTATCAGTCACTTTAAATTTGTAATCACATAAATGAATTTTCATTTATACATCGATTTAAATTGAGACAAATAATATGCATTTCAGGATACAATAGTGGTATCCCATACACCTCCCCCAATTACTATAGATGCAACTTCGATGCCTGAGGTATAAATTTTGTAACATGTTAAAATAGAATAGTACACTTTAAATTCAAAAAAATACAAGATATACTAACTATCTTTAATGCTTGGTCCAATTTCTGGTTTGTAGGTGTTGACAGGGGACAAAATGTCCCAGATTGATGACATCACACTCTCGGCGATCCATTTTGGCCTACAAGGCTATACGGTATCATATTTTTTACAACTCTTTTTATATATTGTTTTGATGGAATATGCAAGTCATTTCATTTTAGATTTTTAAAATTATGTTTAATTTATTATCTATACTAATATCTCATGTTAATTTTATTTTTTTAGGGTACCCCCTTCGCGTCTAGGGCTCGTCCTAAGAAAAAGAATTTCTCAAAGATGCCAAAACGTGGGAAGAAGTTAATTGAACACATTTTTAGTTGTACAATTTTTTGAAAATGTTGAAATCAAGTATTAGTTGGGGTTTGTAGATTGATTAGTGTTTTTTTGTCTATTTTACATGTACAGAGGCCAGTGAGCTTTGTGGATTTGTTGAATGCATCTAACTCGCCCGCGGATCAAGAGAGGGCAGAGGTATGTATCTCTACTTTATTTTCTTGATTTCATGATTATATGCACACGTACATGTGAACTTGTGATATATTATAATCTGATAACTTTTTCATACAAGAAATATCCATACCTATTTCGTCAATGGTGAACCCTCCTCCTTGCACTGGAGAAGCATCTAAGGATTCGATACACTTTTATTTGATATGCAAAATTAATTGTTTTTAACCTTCAATACTTACATTATATTAATTGTATTCAATATTTGAATATTTTTTGTATAGGTAATAGCGACAGCTTTTACATCAATAGTGAGCCATCCTCAATCCATTGGAGAAGCATCTCTGGCACAGGTACGTCATTGTTCTCTATATTATAGCTTTTAAGTGTTTTTAATATATTTACGTTAGTACATTGTATTAATTGTACATTTAATCTAAAATAGACCCCTTCGCGGTACGGCCATAATGTGGATCCATTTAAGTATGTCTTCAAGAAAACCCCTAAGAGTGACAAGGAAAGGAGAGCGAAGACATTAGCTCCTAGATCAGCCGATGAGGTAATCTACATTTCAATTGCAAAGGAATTAAAGTTAAATGCATAGTTATGTTGTTAATTGTGAACTATTTTCTACAAAAGAATTCTAACTTGGCTTTTGAATTGTGGTTATGTAGCCATCTACAGACCCACGTACTGCATCGAAGAGGCTTGATTTTGATGATCCACCACAAGTTTAGGATCATATAGTGTTAGTTTTGGTCATAGAATGACCAATACATGTAGATATATTCTACATGTTTATTGTATATCGATTTGGACATGGCATATGCCACATTTTTGTAATACTTGTATTGACTTGGCAGACATGCCTTTATATATATATATATATATATATCGATATTTGATCAAATAAATGTGTAATGAGTTCATTATTTTCTATTCATTGTATTTTGTGGTTGTTCTTTTATAAATTTAAATAAATATTTGCATATTATAAAAAATATGAATATAAACAACAAAAATATATGATATAAAACATTGCAATCGTGGAATATGATTTGATAAAATTTCTAAAATGTTGAATTGACCCTACAAAACTCCTTGTATTTAGTTCATTATTGTGTATTCATTGTATTTTTTATTTTTTTTTGGCCAAAGGGTAAAAACTTTATTGGGAATCAAAATCAAGCATTACAAAAAGAATCAGAGCCCAGAGGCCCCCGAGAAGGACAACCAACCCAAACACAAATCAACCAACATTAAGGCCACCCATGTCCTCAGTGATAATCATTTGCAATTCCTGGCAGTAATCCCCAGAGAGATGCTCCCAGCCTTCCACTTTCCACTCATTATCATGCTCCAATGCCCACTTGGCCAAACAGTCCGCCACACCATTCCATTCACGGGGAATATGGATGAAGGACACCTGCTCCATTAAAGAGCTAACTTGAAGAATCTGCTGAACAATCCCTGCCAACTGCCACTGTATCCCACTCACCTTCTAATCAGATAACAAGTTAACAACAATCTGTGAATCTGATTCACAAATCACCTTCCTAAAACCCCTCGCCAAAGCCCACTCAAGAGCATAAAGAATCGCAAAACCCTCCATAAGATTATTAGACGGATACCCTTTATGCTCCGAAAAGAGGAAAACAACCTCCCCCCTACTATTCCTGCCAACACCCCCAACACCAACAGGGTCTGGGTTGCCCCTAGATGAGCCGTCAGTGTTGATCTTGATATACTCATCTTGAGGGGGTGTCCACCTCCCGACCCTTTGCACCTTCCTAGTAGCCTGTCTACCTTTCCTGACACAAGTAGAGTCAGGAGCCAACTCCTGCAATCCAAGCCTACTCACAATATCCACCTCATCTCTACCCAATGGGAAATTCACCTCACATTTAACTTCCACTGTCTCCTGAATCATACCAATGATCCTATTCCAAACTTGTTGAACAAACAGTTTGGCCTCCCGAAAGATACTCCTATTCCTTTCAAGCCAGATCTACCACAAAATGAAAATGGGCCCAATATACTAGACCTTCTGGAGGAAGGAGGACAAAATAGGAGGTCTGCCCAAACTGCTCCAAAACTCCACCAGAGAATCCGCATGGACACAAGGATGCTTCCACACCCCCCACCAATAGTGCCAGATCAGCATAGAGAAGGGGCACCTGAAAAACAGGTGTGAGGAATCTTCCTCTCCGTTACCACATAAAACACAAATAGAAGGCCCCAAGGATCCCTACTTGCGGATATTGTCCCAAGTTAGACATCTATTCCAAGCCAAAGTCCAGGCGAAGCAGTTACACTTTAGCCAAGAAGCCTTATTCCACACCTATTTCCACCAGTTCACTTCTCCTCCCTCTAGTCTTTGGCTCAACAATTCCCAGTAACCACTAGCCACAGAAAAAACACCCTTAGGATTTGGAGACCAAGCAAGCCCATCCCTACCCTTCAGGGAGCTGCAGTGTGTATTCGCCAAAATGCCCTGCAACTCCGTGCACTCTTCCTTCATCCCAACCACCAGCCACTCCTTAGGAGTCTTCCATCACTCCAATTCCAGCCGACCGCACCTATAGATTGCCTTAAAGTCACTCACCCTTGACCATCCAGCTTCCAAGAACCTCTGGCCCAAGTTTCCAAGATTAGGAAACTAATCAAGAATGGGAGGGTATCCATCCCATGAATCATTCCAGAAAAGAACCTCTTCCCCCCTTCTGTAGATCTAGAACAACCCTTCCTTAATGAGAGAAGCCCCCCTCTTGAGAGTGTACTAGATAGATGAGCCCTTTCCTTCAAGAGGATATCTGGGGATTTCCTCCATTGCGATCCTCTGCATATATTTGTTGGCCAAAATCTTGGCCCAGCCCTGGTCCTACTCAACACACCACCTCCAGTACAATTTAGTAGCAAGTGCTTCCCCAAAAAGAATAGACTGCCTTAACCTGAGCCCCCCAACCTGCTTCGGCCTACACACCAGGTCCCAATTGACCAAACTCCATTTGGAGGAGGTGAGATTACTAGCCCATAAGAATTTCCTAGCCAGAGAGTCCAAACCCTTAAAGAACCACTTAGGAGCCACCTAAAGCATACATCGATAAGTCGGCAAAGCCTGAACCACCGACTGAATCAAAAGAACCCTCCCCATAAAGGATAACCATTTATGAGTCCAATGTTCAACCTTGGAGCAGAATTTGTCCAATATCCCTTGCCACGACTCCCTAGGGGGGTTGCTAGGAGAAATAGGAATACCCAAATACATTAGGGGCAGGGAGCCGACTTGGAATCTCAAGATAAGAGCAATCCTCCTTTGAATAGACTCAGGAGTGTTAAAAAAGAATATGGAAGATTTATCCTCATTGATCATCTGGTCAGATGCTGGAAGATACACATCCAAGACCCTACGCAGATTTGAAGATTCGTTGATCCGAGCAAGCCCCATCAGGGTTGTATCATCCACAAACTACAGGTGAGACTGCGACTGCAAATCATTCCCCCATCTCCAACCCTGAATAGAACCCCGACCCACATTATGCTTAATCAGCCTCCCCAGACCCTCAGCAAGAAGAATGAAAAAGGGAAGAGAGGATCTCCCTGGTGGAGACCCCTAGAAGCACCAAACAGCTCAATATGGTCTCCATTGATGAGAACAGAGAAAGAGGTGGACGTAACACAACTCAATACCCACTGGATCCATTCGTCCGCAAAACCAAAAGCCCTAAGGATCTTCTGAAGGAAGGACCATCGAACTCTATCGTATGCCTTAGCCATTTCCAGCTTGATAAACATAGCTTTTTCCTTGGATGTTGCCATAGAATGAATGGTCTCTGTAGCGATGACCACCCTATCTAGAATTTGGTGCCCTTCCACAAACCCACTCTGCTCCTCAGAAATAACCTTCCCCAAACACTTCTTCAATCTATCCGCTATCAGCTTAGAGATGATCTTATAAATCACATTGCAGAGGGAGATCGGGTGGAACTGGCCTAACCGATCGGCCCCTTCGCACTTGGGGATTAGGGCAATGAATGTTGCATTCAATGCCCTAAGCATCTGTTTATTCCTCTGGGACTCTTGGACTACTTCCAATAAATCTAGCTTAATTATATCCCAGAACTCTTGAAAGAACTCAACCGGGAACCCATCCGGTCCAGGAGCCTATCCTTTCCTCATGTGGAAGAGAGTCCTCTCCAGTTCTTCCAGTAAAATAGGACACAAAAGCTGCTCATTCATCCCCCTCGAGACAAGAGAAGGGATACAATCCAAAACCTGATTCTCCTCCACTGTTTCCCCCTAAGAGTCCTCCCTAAAGAGGGACTAGAAAAACTAGAGAGCCTCCCTCGACATCTCTTGCAAGGATAAGCACTACTCACCTCTGTCATTAACTAGTACAGGAATGAAATTTTCGTATGTTCTTGCTTTCACTGATTTGAAGAAGAAAGCAATGTTCTTGTCCCCCTCCTTCAGCTAGTCAATACGAGCTCTTTGCTTCCAATATATTTCTTCCCGAAGCTCCCATTCCTCAACCACCTTGACAGCCCTGTCTTCCTCTCTAAGCAGTTCCTCAGACAACCCATGCTCCCTAATTTTACTGGTGATCTCATTCAGCGCAACTTGAGCAGCTTTCTTCTCATGAAAAATGTTCCCGAAACCTTGATGGTTCCACTGTTTAAGCTGAAGCTTAACAAATTGTAGCTGCTTGGCAAAAGAGTACATGGCAGTGCCAAAGGCCAGTCTCCCTTTCCTCCACCAGCCCGTAACAAGAACCTGCAATGACGGGTCCCAAAGCCACATAAGTTGGAATTTGAATGAAGGCGAACGGGCAACCCAAGCTGAAGATGAAACCATCTTGATGGGCCAGTGATCCGATCCTCTCCAGTCAAGAATCTTAGAACTTGTGGACCACCCCCCACCAATCCAAAAATAGGAAACCAGAAACCGATCCAATCGTTCAGCAATCCAATTCTCTCCCACCCTCCTATTGTTCCAAGTGAACAAACCATTGCTAGGCTTGACATCAACAAGCTGCAACAAGGAAATACTATCCTGGAAAAGGAAGGAAGAAGGTTCCAACTGCATTACGCCCCCCTTCTTTTCACTCAACTCCAGGATGGTATTGAAGTCTCCTACCATAATCCAAGGATAAAGAGGGGTCAACTTGCGCATACCTGACACATGTGACCATAAGATTTGCTTACCCTGAAAATCAGTAGGAGCATAGATATTTGAAAACAAGATGAATTCCCTAGTCTCAAGACTAGGCAGCACCCCGATTAAAGAGGATCTGGAAGCAACCCACCAAATAGGGCGGAACCTTAAAGGGTTCCACAGACAGGCCACCCCTCCCAAGGCACTAGCTGCCCCAACACACTGACACTCGCCTCGCCCCCACAACTTTGGTAAGAGACCCATCATACTATCCATAGTAAGTTTAGTTTCTTGCAAGAAAAGGACATTAGGTGAGTGATTCCTAATCAGATCCCGAACAACTTTTTGTCTAGGGCCGCTATTCAAGCCCCTTACATTCCATGAGAGCACAATCATTTAGGTGGGTTGGAAAAGTGCGAGTCCAAAGTCTTCACTGACCCTGACTCAACCAAGTTCTCACCCATCAATTTGATCTTCTCTAGATCCTTCTTTCTACCAACCTTTGAGCTCTTCTCTGACGCACTTTTCTTAATATCTCTCTGATGTAGACCCAAGTGAATGGCTGACTTATTAATTTTAGCCCCAACCAGTTCCACTTTTGAAGCTATCGGAGAGCCTTCCCCCTCAGCTAAGTTCCCCTCAATAACAAGAGCCAGGCCCAACTGAGCCCCTACTGTCTGTTCCATCTCCATCTGCTGGCTTCCAACCACTAGCAAGGCCTTGAAGGATTCCTCCATCACATTTTCCAACACCCCTCTTGATGCATCCTAATCTAGAGGGGTAAACCCCGGGTTAACTTCCTAATGGCTCAAGTCATCCAGGGCCTCAAATCTGTTAAAGGTATCCTCCTCCCTTCTCTCTTGTAAGGGTCTCTTTTGTCCTCTGTTCCTATTCTTTGTCTTAACTGGGACAAAGCCATCATCACCCTCTACCACACCTGACAAGACAACTTTCCCTTTCTCAGCCCTATCAAGGCTTGGTTCTGACTGCTGAGGTTGTCTCACTACCGGTTTGTATCTAGGGCACTTGCGCTGAAGATGACAATACTCATGACATAGATGACAACGGAATGGTAAAGTCTCATAATCTAGCTGCTGAACCGATGATTAAGATCCTACATACATATCTATAGCATCTGGCAAGGGTTTACTAAGATCTATTTCAATATAGATACGTGCATAGGTCATTACCTTTCTCCCTAGAGTTTGCGACGAGGGTCCCACTAGTCTCCCAAGTAGAGCCACGAGCATCCGTAGCACATCCTCTCGATAGCATTCCACCGGAAGACGTGGTAATCGAACCCACACCAGAACTCTATTTGGGAGCTCCTCCGAAGGATTAAACCCCGAATGCCAAGGTTTGATGTATAATCCCACCTGGTTGTAAAAATACGGACCTCCTTCAGAAAACCTATTGCGATCCTCCATGCAGTTGAACGTAACCATAAAATAGTTATTTGCCAACAACATAATCTCCATTTCCCCTTCCGGTGCCCATGTCTGTTGCGCCCAGTTTTCCAAAAACTGCAATGATACCCTCAATCCCAAGAACTTACAGTATAGCGAGTGATTTGAAAAGTATTCAATGTCATCAGCTATGATCTCCGGAGGGATAATCAACTTCGGCCTCTCACTGCATCTCTCTAGGCAACCATTAAATTTCCCCATGCATGAGCTACTAGCACTCCCAGAGCCCAAATCCAAGGAGAATAGGTTATTGTTAAACATCTTTACATTCTGAAAAGGGGGTTTTGAACCCATCGCAGCACAGAAATCCATAGTTGGAACCGTCTGTGAGGCTTCCCCACCCAATGTCACCATCAAGCACACAAAAATTAAAAAAAACCAATGGTACGACCGAGGGCCCACACCCCAAGATCTCTCCATGGGGCTCAACACCCAAAAACCACTCCCCTCACCCGCACCACCAAGGAATGACCCACCTCAAAGCCCCAACCCCTGGGAAAGCTTCAATCGCAGTAGCAAAACCCCACCCTCGCACAACCCTCCCACCTCCCGATGACCACTCCCACAGCCACCACTGATCCCTCACACCTCCTTCCACGTTCGTCTTCCCCCCCCCTCCGCGCAATCCCACACCAGCGCCGCCTGCAGTTAGGGCCGTGAAACCCTAGCTCGGCCTCCTGCGCAGCCTCGCGAGAACACCATCTTCCATATTGCAAATTATTTTGTTACCAATCATCTCTTATTAGCGATTCTATTCATCGTGTATTCAGTGTATTTGGTGGCTGCCCTTTTATAAATTTAAATGAATATTTGCATATGTAATCAACAATATGAATATAAACAACAAAAATTGACAATATGAATATAAACAACAATGTGTTTGGTGTGAGAGAACCCTCACGCTCGCAATGGTCAAATTTTGTTCATCATGTGCACAAACCGACGTCGTGAGCACCTCTAGGTGGGTAGGTTTATGCTAGGCACATGCCCCTATCGTGCATCCCAAAGCGCCGAAACATCGAGAGTCATACCGTACCGGTGTGATCTCTCAATTGCCCTGAGTCCAAAAAATTATCAAAATTTGATGGGCTGTTTCTTCAAATCCAAGACACATATGGTCGATCCATTTGATCCCATGGGGTTGCATGAGGCTCCTCTACAATGGCCTATCTCGGTTTTTGACGACTTGGAGCCATTTTCAATTAGTAGCATTTTTTCACCTGCTCCAAAAACTGTCAGTTGCATGCAATGAAAAGTTGCAAGATTGGCTAGAATTGATTTGGTTCATCGTGTGCACAAACTGACACTATGAGCACGTCTAAGTGGGCAGTTTTATGCTAAGCATGCCCCTTTCATGCATCCCAAAGCGCCAAAACGTCAAGAGTCATTTCGTACCAGTTTGATTTCTCAATTGCCTTGAGTCCAAAAAATTGTCAAAATTTGATGGATTGTTTCTTCAAATCCAGGACACATATGGTCTATCCATTTGATCCCATGGGATCGTATGAGGCTCCTCTACAATGGCCTATCTCAATTTTTGACGACTCAGAGCCATTTTCAATTAGTAGCATTTTTTTGCCTACTCCAAAAACTGTCAGTTGCATGCAATGAAAAGTTGCAAGATTGGATAGAATTGATTTGGTTCATCATGTGCACAAACCGACATCATGAGCGCATCTGGGTGGGTAGGTTTACACTAGGCATGCCCCTATCATGCATTCCAAAGCACCAGAACGTCGAGAGTCATACTGTACCAGTGCGATCTCTCAAGTGCCCTGAGTCCAAAAAATTGTCAAAACTTGACAGACTGTTTCTTCCAATCCAGGACACATATGGTCGAACCTTTTGAACCCATGGGGTCGCGTGAGGCTTCTCTATAATGTCGTCTCTCTATTTTTGATGACTCGGAGCCATTTTCGATTGGTACCATTTTTTTGCCTGTTGCAAAAGTCGTCAGTTGCATGCAATGCAAAGTTGCAGGATTGGCTATAATTGATTCGGTTCATCGTGCGCACAAACCGACGTCACGAGCGTGTCAAGGTGGGCAATTTTATGATAGGCATGCCCCTATTGTGCATCCCAAAGCACCAGAACGTCGAGTGTCATACCCTACCAACGCAATGTAGAAGTTGCTTGATAACGTTTTTGACATTTTTTTTGACAACAATGACAATTTTTGCTCAAATTGTATCCAGTCTCAATCTATGACCCCTATGACCCAATAATGACTCAAATAATTCTCCATGATTATATAAGAATCAAGAATGCTCATGATTGACTAGGAACACATCACATATACTCAAAACATAGTCACAAAACATTGACACAGAAAATAGTCACAAAATATTGTCACATATTGATAAAAAAACATCCGATATCTGATTCGCTTAGGTGTTTACCATGTCAAGGTGTACTGACACCCAGGCCAAAAAAAAGTCAACACGGATTTTTCGCGTTTTTAGGCGAGCGGAAAAGGCTATTTTTTTTAGATCGCCACTTTTTGGCCCCCCATGATCCTGCACTAACCCTGAGCCATCTTCCTTGTATTCGCTCGAGTTCTTTTGCCATGTCCAACAACCACACCAGCAAGGATCAAGTCCTTGTCCTTAGAAATATCTACCATTTTATTTTCTAGTTGGATTTGTACCAGTTTACTAATCAATGCACTGAAATTATCAACTGAAGCTTTCAGAATTTCGTTACTTTGTTCTCCAATCATCTTCAGGGTTTCCTCATGACTATAAACCCTCTTTTCCATCTCATTAAACCTAGCCTCCACAACCTTGAATTTTGAACCATAAGCCTCAATAATAACCTCCGCATTGCTGATGGCTTTAGTTAATTCTTTCAGATTATCAAGCAAAGAACTGAGATTACCCGTCACAACAACTTCCATAATGTCCATTTTATTTGAAGAGGCCTTCTATTTAGACTTCAATCTTTCAATCTCCGAGTAGACCCATTTTATAACTTTATAAAACTCCATAACCCCATTCTTCATAGTGTGAAGCATAACTCTAGGAGAATTACTGCTATCTTTATTGAAGTCTAAAAAATTGACATTATTCTCCATGGTTTCCACATCAACAATTGTGACTCTGTTTATAGGAGGCAGAGTCTCCTGTTCCACCACATTCTTTTCCTCTTTCTCCACACAACAAATCTACTAATTAGGATCCAAAGGAGGAGAAGGGGCCTTTGAGGTGCCAACCTCCTTCTTTGGGCTAATATCAGTGATAGCTGGACTGCACTTAGTTTTCTTCTTAGGTGGTGGGGTGGCATATTCACTTTCAGTTTCCATACCATCATCATCCTCATCATCTTCTTCAAACCAGTTGTCCTCCTCCTACACCTTTTTCCTATTTCCCTTAACCCCTTTGTCGGAAGTCTTTCTGTCGGACCTAGAAGCCATATCTTTATCCTTCCTCTTTTTGGTTCCCTTAGCAAGGTTATCCATGTCAGAATCATCTTCTAGCTCTGTATCCGATCCCTCATCTTCATTGTCATCTGAGTTTGTGGTGAAAGTGATTCAAGAGCACAAAATGGTAGCCATTAACATGGGAGTATCTACCATCAAGAGTGACATATTGCATCATAGCAAACAAAACCCATCTCCATACCTTTTTAATCACTTTTGGTGAATAATAGGTCTTGTTGGATTTCACCAATTTGTCTTTCTTAGAGTCTTCCTTCGCGAACTGCTGAATAGCTGCCTCTGTGAGCTTTCTATCCCTATAGAATTTTTCGCCCTCCATTGGCATCCCAATAACTTTAGCAATCATTCCTTCATCAATTTCCACCTTCCTTCCACCTATGGTGATTCTTCCCTCCTTCCAATTCTTCTTGAATAACTTGGTAACAGTGGGGTTTTTGCCAAGAATTCACTCCATATACCATGTCATTTTAAGAGTTTTTAGAATAGCCCACACTTTTGGCTTCTTCTTCAATTCATCATAGGTACAAGTGGTTCAATCCTCTTCCTATTGCCTCCCATTTCAGCCACAACAAATTTTCTCACACCCTTCACACTAAAGAACAAAATAAAAATAGGGGCCAAAATATAGAGAATAGAAACCCTCGAAAAAGAAATGGATACCCAGAAAGTGTGCAAGGTCTTTTCCACATTAAACGCCATCTTTCCCTTCAAGCACCACCCTTTACGATTCATTATAGAATCTTTCATTGATAATTATGTTGTTATCATCACTTATCGCTCCCTCTTTTCCATGCAATCTGTCATAAATGAGGATGGCATGAGCATCATTAGGAAGATCCAGCTCACCTCTCCAGTAGATCATTTGATTTTCTTGAACAACCATGTTGGTAGCCCAATCAGCCATGGCATTGATCTCTCTATAACCATGTGAAATTACACACCACTCAAAGGAGTTAATTATCTCCTTGGTTAATGATATAATATTTTTTATAGTCCATGATGGGGGAGGGGGGGGAGAAGACCTTTAAGACATCTTATGATGTTATTTGAATCACCCTCGAGCTAAACTTTATTATAACCCAAAGTTTTAGCAATGGTAAGAGCTTGGTAACCTACCATGGCTTCGACTAAATGGTTGGTCTGAGATCCCAAGGGGAGTGCCACCATCACAATACAATAGCTAGCTTCATTTATTATCACTCCCCCACACCCAACCGATCCCAGGTTCCCCTTGGCCGCCCCATCAAAATTATCTTTGATCCACCCAGTCGGTGGAAAAGACCATTTGTTGCTATCCCTCTTATCCTTCTTGTCATTCCTGTCTAAAGAGGCAAAAGCATTTCAATTATTGAAAAGATCCAACTCATCCTTATTTTTTAAAAGAAGAGATTTACCATCAACTTTCAGATTTTCCACAATGGCCCGCTTAATTTTAGAGAGAACCGTTTCCAAAGACAAGTAGGAGTCTCTAAAGATTCTATTGTTCCTCTCTTTCCAAATTCCCCATACCACATGAGGAAGAATCCCATAATAGCATGATAGACTTGTTCGAGGAGAGGCATTTCCAACCAATCAAGCACTCTTGAATAGATGCAGGAAAGAACCAGTTTAGATTCCACAACTGCAAGAATTGCAACCAAATAGAAGAAGAGAAGGAATAGTAGAGAGAAATACAGTTAACATTTTCTTCCTCATTTAGGCAAAGGTAACATCTATTAGGGAGATGAAAGCCTCTTTTGTAGAGATTATCAGTAGTGAGGATTTTATTTTGCAGAAGGATCCAAAAGAAGATATTGATCTTGGGGATAAGGCCATGAACCCAGGCTTTAGACTAGCAGGGGGGAAGCTCTTGATAATGGGACAACAAAAGGTTACCAGAAGTGACCGAGAAACTTCCAAAAGAGGTACCAGCCCAAATAATCCTATCCTCAAGCATTGGTTTTAACAAAAAATAATTAAGCAACAACATCAAAGGGTTGAGGGTTGGGTCTATGGAATTCAGATTCACCCACTGGTTATCCTTCCAATAGTCAAGAAATGATAATTTTTTTACTCATCTTAGATTTTCATTATTTCTTTTTGAACCACATAGTACAAGTTTGAAATCATTCTATTATAATGTTCATTGTAAAGGAAAAAACAGGACAATGTCCTAGATATAATTACAATTTTATATCAATATTATGAGAGATTATAATGATAGACTAACTAAATAAATTATTATGAAAGATGATAAAAAATTGTTGTGGAACATTGGAAACACATGAATAAATGAATCACTTGATATGATACAAAGTTGGGATGTCCTAATTTGTTCATAAATCTTAATGGAATCAATATGAAGCAACTTGATATACATTAAATTATGTTAACCAAATATCTAAAAGTATTAAGGGATGACTAAATATAGATAAATAAATATATTATTGTAAATATTCATGTTAATTTTGTGTATATGAAACAACTATATCAACTAGATATGAAATACTAGAAATAATACCTATATGTATGGTTGGATGGATGATAGGAATAAATGTTCATTCAAAAAGTGAAAATTATTTCAATGAGAATTATGCTATCAATGTTAATAAAGTTGAAAAGACACATACTACTATATTCATGTAATGCTACCTTTTATATTTTCATACATTTGTTGGTAGCCTAACTAGTTACTAACTGTAAAGGGAATACCCCTATATGAATGTAATCTCATATTTTACAATATCATTTATATTGTATGTATCCATGTATATATATGTACTTGATATTACACCTGATTATGATATAGTAACTAGGGGTTTAACCTAGAGAAAAATGTTTCATACCATGTATGATCATGAATATAGTGATGTTTATTTGTAATTTTATAATAGTAAAGTCCCCTCAATAACAAGAGGATTTTTATCATATTTTTTAAAATAATAGATACTATTGTGTGATAAGATATTTTTAATGAAGTAACACATATGTGTATGTAATTATGTTAGATTATTATAATTTATGCTCATTCTCACAAACTACATAGGAAATATTGATAATAAAATATTATGGAATAGTACTACCAAAGGGGTTCTATTCAAATGGTGAGCCATAGTAAACAATATCATTTTTTTGGTTATTTGTAGATAAATTCTCATTATTTTAAATTGGCATGGGATCTAACAAAAGATAAGATATTAACTAAACAAAAAAACAAAAAAAAAAAACACTTGGTAATGTGGAAAGAGGACGTCTTAAATTTGTCGTTATATCATGATTTGAATCTCTATAAGTATTAAAAATTTCATGACATGTTTCTATTTAAAAGCCTCTATATAAAGAAAGAAAAATATAAAACCTATCTTGCAAACAGGAAAGATGAAGAGTGGAGCTTGTATCCATTGTCTTTAGTATGATATATAAATGTCATTAGTATTTTGCATTCTTGTGCTAGATGATTATATCTTCCCATAATTGTGGTATTATTTAATTCATTTAATACTATATTGATAGTTAAATGTAATAATGTTCCTTTTTTTTTTATTGTATGTGGTATGACTCCAATCCAAATCCAAATTTCTCTCAAGATAAAAGCAGGTTGATAATGTCACTGAATTTTCTTAAACTTTATGTTCTCAAATATATGGATCTTAATATTGTTCTAGTATACCATTTATACTATTTGTTGATCTTATTCAATTATAAACTATGTCATGTTGGTATCAACGTATACAATACTTAATTATATATGAATTATTTGTCATAACAATTAGTAAATTATTAAGATTATAAAATTTAAAATTATGTATATCTAAAAAAATGGCTCACTATATGTGTGGGCATTGTTTAATGTAATTTAGAAGCTTCATTTTGTTTACCATTAAATTAGAAAAAATAAATTTAATTTTGAAACACATAGTCTATTATATAAAATGGTGTTGTGATTGTAGCATTATATATTATAACTGATACAATTCACACCTCATATTTGTGCTCCTACTTTAGTGTGTCCTATCTCCATTCCCCCTGGGCCTGTTTTGGCCCCATTTTTCTCTGACTATGATGTCACCTATTGACATCACTGAGTGGGCCCTATCTTGGAGTTGTCCTCCCCCATTTTCTTATTTGTTGGTCCTATTTTTGAAGGACAAGGGTGTGGTGGAACCCTAGTTTGGATGAAGGTGGACCTTGGTTCCCCTTAAACAAGACCCAATTTAAACTTGGGTGGGCTTTCTCCCTCCTCGATGGATTTTGGTCCTCGTGACTCAACTTGACCATTGGAGGTCAGCCTAATCAGTAATTTACCTAGGGAACCCTATATAAGGACATATTATCAATTCATTTTAAATATAAGACTCTAAGACTCCATCCATAGAATTCACGCATCCAAGCATTCATCACCAAGCATTCTCAAGCATTCAAGGTAGCATTTCATCCTTCAAACATTATAGAGAAACGTCACATCAAACGTTATACAATCATGTGTATTTAATTAGTTTATTCATGTCCATGCGTGTCATGTTATTACAATTAACATTTGTGATCATATCTAGAGAGCATTGCACCATCAATCTTCTTATCAACCATTGAAAATCTGAGGTATATATCTCCTAGTGTTTACTTCAGTATATACATTATTCATTTCAAGGTTAATTCCTCTAAACTGGGGTTTGACCTAAGGCAAACCTATATCCACAATCCTTTTCCTTTCTTTCTATGTGCAGGGAGTTGATTTAGGAGCTATGGATGAAGATTCTAAAAGAGTTGATGATGATGACTAGGTTCATATTTTGACAAAGCGAAAAGTGGAGGACTAGGGTGACCTACCATCCCAATCCCAAGAATGTTGTCCGATATTTTGACAATGGATCTAGTGCGTCTCCCTGATCCAAAAAAGATCCCACTTGCCTCTCTTAGAGTTATAGGAACAAGGAGACCTTCCATCTCGGTCCCAAAAATTGAGCCCACACTTTTAGGAATAGGTTTTGATCTTATTCTTCTGCTCAGATCCTTGTCTATGGAATTGTCTGATATATGTAGTAGTTTGTTCCACTTCAATTGTCTATTGTCTTACCCTAACTTCATAATTTACATCCAAATTTCCACTCAAAAGGGGAAGATAACAAATTGGTAAATTCAATTAGTTTTTTAGTCCTTTTCCTAATTGCATTGTGACTAGATCTATTGAATTCACCTCCCTCTTTTAATGTAATGATCCTTAGGTAAGATTAGTAGTTTAATTATCTTAATTAGTGAAAACCTATTTTTTCCACCATTGCAATGATAAAAATATATTAATCCTATTAAATATTTTTGTATTTCAATGTAGACAATTTTATGATAATGCAATAAATAATAGTAAGGTCGGTAGGTTACATAAATGTCATGTGTTTAGATAATCAAAATCTAACATTCAAAATACATATAAAAAATTACCCCAATTCTTAATATGATTATTATACATTGAATAATTTTACAAAGAAATGAAGACAAATTATTAAGGATAACTTTTAAGAATGGCAATTAAAATTTTCTACAAAATCCCTACGAAACTTGATTAGCTACATTAAATAGAAAATTCATGTACATGACTAAAGTTTATTTTTTCTTGGTGAATTACTTATTAATACTAAAAAGGAAGATATTTTATTAGTGAATGATCAAAAGATATTAATACCAAGTTATTTTTTGGTGGTATTCTTCTTATAGAGAAAAAAGAATATTAGCTTGGGCTAGCCTTAAAAGCATTGTTTTTCTAAATTGTGACTCCATCAATATCCACACATTCAATCAATTATACTTTGGTGGTATTCTTCCTATAGAAAAATAGATTATTAACTTGGGCTAACCTTAAAATAAATGTTTTCTAAATTGTGTCTCCATCAATATCCATAGATCAATTAGTAAAGTTTCCAAAAATACTCTTTTATGCTTTCATAATGTTGAATCGAGAGCTTTTGAGTGGCATCCACCAATAGATTCAAAAGAAAACATCACTGTGGAAGTCAAAGAGGCAACACACCCTCATAATGCCTTTTGAATCCAAGAACACATTTATTCTTAAGAAAATATTAGATTCCACACACATCGAACATATTAAAATCTCATGTCATATAAAAATGACATTTAAAAATGGTCCTATGTCAAACTATTAATAAATTTACATCTTATATTACTTTAATATTCTATCCATTCTAAGAAAATAATGCAAGCATCCTATTGAGTAAAAAATTAATTTGAACCATTATTATGATCAGTAATTGATATCTTAATAAGAATGTATTATATATACTAAATATCAACTATTGTAACACACATAGAGCTGAGCGAATTAATAAATATCCCTGGCTAAAATTATTTTACTGTTTTGCCTTATTAAAATGGACTTATTCTTTTGTTAATGAATAGTATAGAAAATATACATGATCAAGTTCTAATGGTGAATATAATATTTATTATTTTAAGAGTTACTTCTAAGCCAGAGAAACATTCAAGAAACAAATTGAGTCTCTTAGAAAGTCATTTGGAATAGGAGGATAACACTCTTAAACAGCATACAGTTGTCAAGATGAGGGGAAAGCAGAGGACTTGGTGATGGCCAAACTTTTATCCTCGACGCTCTCCAATTCAACTACTGTTACTGCTTCCACTTTCCCCTCAAAAGCAGGGAACTTGGTCATGGCCAAACTTTCATCCTCCACGCTCTCCAATTCAACTACAATTACTACTTCCACTTTCCCCTCTTCAACTGCCACTCTTAATCGCTTCTTTCTTTTATACATGCAATATATTATCATCTGAACTGAAGCTAATGGTATTCCAAAAAAATTGGGAGCCTGCATCAATCAAACGAAATGATATTACACTTAAGTGATCCAAAGATGATTTCTGATCAATATGGATTTGTTTCTAATGAATGTGTAATTACCATGATAAGAATGTCTTTACTGAGAGCTCCATACACCAACCACAGCACACTGCCGAGGAATGCGAATAATGAGAAATAGAATGACATGCACTCCACACTCTTTGTTCGAACTACTGTTCTCTGTAATATTTATCAACATCAACACACATGTATGTCAGTAATAATACTTATTCCAGGGCTGCTCTCATCATCACTTATATGAGTAACAAGTTGACTGCAATAAATTTGAATGAAATTCGGTAGTTACAATGTCGGAGAGTGGAGATCCATAGAGAATGACAGAGGCCACCATTCCAGTACTTCCCACAACCAATTTCTTATGGGCATTCAAACCCCACATTGAAACTGTCACCAAGCTTACGAAAGCCATCAACACTCCTATAACCATCGCACCCATTCTTCTCTGCAATGTCATTTTTAGCCAGTTAGATCAGCATCTAACCTAAAGAATATTTTTTCTAAAAGTACACTTATCTGCACGATGTAATATAATATACCTTGGATTTGGGTAGGGCAAAAAGGAGATAGATGGTGCAGAAGCAGCACTCAAGAAGAAGGCCAATGGTATTGATAGCGAGGACAAGAGCGTTATCCCATCCATTGCTAATGAGAGGAGAGCCATACCAACCGTACACAAGACAGTTGAACAGACCCACTGCGTAGGGTAACCCTGACATTTCTCCACTTGTCTTGTTCAACATCACTCTCCTGAACGTACATCTGCAATCTCAACAAAAACCCATATAATCATTATTTATGTTCAAAGTAGTCATGAATATTACTTCATTGGGATGTCATTTCATGTCTGAACTCGTTAGCGTACTTACATTGGTGCACCGTACATGAACAAAGCAAATGCACTTCCTGCATCGCATTCAGAACCATAACAGTCAATACACAGCATCTATGGTTCTTCTCATCAATCATAAATTACAAAATTAATTTGAAAAAAAAACGTTCAATCTAGAAACTATTTTAGTGGGTAGATTTAATAACAACCTAGAAATCCAACCCCACTACGTATGATGCTGTTCATCATTTCTTGTGAAAGAAAAGAAGAGATGAAACAAGGAATGCAAATTGGTTGGGAAGTGAGGTGAGTAGGATAAGAGTGTGTTGCAGGTTGTGCAAGAGAGGGAGGCATGCTCATATTTATAGGCTTGAAGTGCACTTGCGTCTATCTTGCATTAGGAGATAATAAAGTCACATGCAATCCAACACTTCATCCCTCATAGCAGACACAGTGGACGAAAGCTGACAATAGTTAATGGAGAAATTGAATGAGAATTTCCCATAAGGGTAATCCTTACTTTCCAATTTGAAGAGTGGAGAAGAGAATATTGTTATATATGCTTGCAAACAAAGATCATTTGACTCGGGCAAGTTGTAATCTATGACGCTGTAAGACCCCCTCTACAGTGCATGGACTATAAATGTGCACGTAATAATATCCAATTCATGAAATGTTGAATTCTGAAACCTAAAATGGGAGTCACCGCACCCAGGGGACACTTTATCTGCTGTATTCCTCTTTGTTTCCAACTTGCTCGCGAGAACATAGCTGTAATTCTATTAAGGTGCGTATCTGGTTATGATGAGTACTTCTTCCAAAGTAGTATGGTGCATATTGTGACAAGCTGCAACAAGTTCGTATTTCGTGGTCGTTGAAGTAAAACAAAATGTACCAAGCTTCACTACCTGACATGAAATCATTAATTTTATAGTAGGACGTTGTTTTGATTCCAAGTTTAGCACACCCAGTTCACAGATGAATGATTAAATTCGGGTAATGAATCATTTACGCTAATTAAAATTACTACTTTTTCTTTGGAAATATCAACTGAATTAATAAATTGAATTCATACTTATTTTAATAGTTGACGATGGGCATAAACTTGCAGTCCAAATAATATTTAGGCTATCGTTTGGCCTCCAATTTCAACTCCATTGAAATATTAGTTCTATAATAATAATCAAATAACCAGAAAATTGTAGCTAAGCCTGCAAGTTATCATTACGATGATTCTAACATAAGTATTGATTTTCTTTTAACTCAGAATTAGAATACTCCATGAACATTCACGGTTTTAGAAGATGATCAAATGATTTTTTTTTGGGATCGGTAAGGCTTTTAACTCAAAATTAGAATATTTCATGAATACTCAGGGTTTGAGAAGATGATCAAGTGATTTTTTTTTTTGATCGGTAAGGGGCCATTAATGTTTTTGACTAGAGCTATGAACCAGTGAGGCCACATTTTTGAGGGACCTCATCTTCATAGATGTCTTTTGCCATTATGCGTGCATCTCCATTTTATCACTCAGTTGCATGCGCATGGTAGCCCACCCTTATATCTCCTCTGCCTCGCGCAAGCGAAACCTTATCTCTCTGTCACCACACGGAAGAGTCACCTTATCTCTCCATCATCATGCATAATTATCTCCTTATCTCTCCATGGTGGTAGTGCCCTTTCATTACAATTCCTGTCCATTGCACACCACTTCTTCCATCAGTTCCCTCCATGTGATCACATTGCACACCACTTCTTCCATCGATTCCCTCCATGTCATCATCTGTGTCTCCATGCTGCCAGTGTGTGCCTTGTTGGGAGTGCCTCTAGGATGAAAGACACGAGTTTTGAACTCGTGACCTCTCTATCAATAAGGCTCGTGACTTACCATCACGCTATGGGGTCATCTCAACCAAATGATTATTTAATTGTGATTTTCTATATAAGAACATATTAATTCACCACATCAATTAGGTCTTTAAAAATGATAGTGATGACTCTAAATCCTATTGATTTTTCTAATCCTAAAGTGTACACTCCTATCATGACTTTACCCAAGACATATATTGCTTCACTTCAACTCCCATAGGAGATGGCATCTGTGTATGATTACACACTATACAAATAGACATGGTTCTCATGGATATTTTGCAAAGATTGCAACTAGTGTGTATATGTTAGTGCCTTATCCTAGCTATATAGACTGTGAGATTTTGCCAAGATCAAGAGGCAATGGAAAGCAGAAATAAGAGAGAACAAAATAGATGATAGAAATAAACTGTATTCTATCAAGATGAAAATACTAACCAACTGGATCATCAAGTGTTCAATGATTGCTCATGATTGTCCGTACAAACAATGTAGATGAGCCTACTTATATAGGAAAGGCTAGGGATATGTGAGAACGCAAACATGACATGTGGCTCAATAAGAAACAAGGGTAGGTAGGAAATAGGTGTGGGTAGGTAGGAGAAACAATAAAATATTCCACATGAGGTGGAATGTAATAATAAGATAAGATCAACACCATAAAAGATGGAAATTATCCTACACACACTATCCCAATGTGGCACAAACACCCAAGTGTCTCATAACCAAACTGCTATTAAATGCATGTACCTAAGTAAACTTAAGTATAGTGTAATAATATCCATGATGAATATTTAATTTACACCAACACCCCCCTTAAGTGCAACTTAGGGGAATGCACTAAAGTCTACAATGCAACTAAGCAATGCAAGATGGGTCCTGGCTACAAGGCCATGTTAGGTACCCATGTACAAATGCAAATGCAATCTCCCATAAAGAAGGGAAAGAGAGGAAAACCCAATGGGAAAAAACCCTCCCCCAAAAGAGAGATGATGAAAGCACACAATGCTCTCAATGATGAAGAAGACACCATGAAGCCCTCCCTCAATGTCGAATCTATTGCAAAGATGGTCCAAGATGTTGACCAAAAATACCTCCCCATAAGGAAGAAAGAGAGCCTATGTTGCACCAATAATGTCAAAGTGTGACAAAACCAAGTACCAAGTCGATGACGATGAATCACTCGCTGCAACAAAACGAACATCATGCATGGAGACAACCTGCTTT
Organism: Cryptomeria japonica; assembly: GCF_030272615.1. Lineage (NCBI taxonomy): Eukaryota > Viridiplantae > Streptophyta > Pinopsida > Cupressales > Cupressaceae > Cryptomeria > Cryptomeria japonica. Next base: position 137,982,350 of record NC_081410.1, on the reverse strand, counting down.
GAGCGTCATTTGGATACTCGTAAATGGCAGAAACACTGGTACAATCTAAGTCTCATGGGAGCCATGCACAAATGTGTACAATCTAAGTCTCAACTGGAGCCATGCACCAAGTCTCACAAGATATTCCTAATCTATGTGTACAAGAGGATTACATCAAATAGTCAACAAAAATAAGATACAAAGAGGTGTGGCACTTTATGATAGCGTGAGTACAACATTGCTCATGCAAGAGCATACATCATGATAAAATATTCAAACATGGAAACATGAAAATGATGCCACCAACAAAGAAGCCCTGTAGAATGCTGCAGATGAAGATGCCTCTGAATGGAATTTCACCAAGAGATATAAATGAACAACTGACCCCCCATAAAAAGATCATGTTGGCACTTGCAAATAATGGCAAAGTGGACTTCTAATTTCAATTATTACGACTTCTCAAAATGAGATATAAGAGACTTCAACAAATACTGCTAGTGATCTAAACTGAGATCCAAGCAAAATACAAGTACCAAATAGGCCAAAAAATGACCAAAAATTGAAAGTACAATTTCTACTCATAATCACTACAAACTAATAGTAGATTATGAAAGTAGAAAAAAAATTATGCACTCTAAAAAAAAATGGCACTTGAAAAGGAGTCCATATGAGCCCAAACGAAGCCTCCAAAGTTGTAAAAATTGTGATTTCACAATTTTAGAAAAACCTCTATCTGAAAATCAGAAAACTCCTATACCACTATATAGATCACAAAATTCTACCCCAAAACAAAAAAAAAATTTCAAAAGAAGGAGTCCGGATGAGTGAGATATAACTATTTGAAAATTGTCTACAAAATTATAATTTCTAGAAAATTTCCGTCGCAGCTTTAAACTTCAAATGCCTCTAGATTTGGCCTTCGAAGTCCGATTTGGATAAAACAAAAGGCAAAATTGAATTTCTTGGACCTCCTCAATCCAATGGCAACCTCAGATTTGACCCATCAAGCTTCAATAATAACCTGTAATAGAAAGCTCCAAAATATACAACCCTAAATAACATAAAATTTCTCTCAATTAGCAAACCAATGACACTCTAATGACTTTGATACCATGTGAGTTTTTGCCAAGATCAAGAGGCAATGGAAACCACAAATAAGAGAGAACAAAATAGATGATAGAAATAAACTGTATTCTATCAAGATGAAAATATTGATCAACTGGATCATCAAGCGTTCAATGATTGCTCATGATTGTCTGTACAAACAATGTAGATGACCCTGCTTATATAGGAAAGGCTAGGGATATGTGAGCACACAAACATGACATGTGGCTCAATAAGAAACAAGGGTAGGTAGGAAATAGGTGTGGGTACGTAGGAGAAACAATAAAATATTCTACATGAGGTGGAATGTAACAACAAGATAAGATCAACACCATAAAAGGTGGAAATTATCCTACACACACTATCCCAATGTGACACAAACACCCAAGTGTCTCATACCCAAACTAGTATTAAATGCATGTACCTAAGTAAACTTAAGTATAGTGTAATAATATCCATGATGAATAATTATTTACACCAACATAGGCATTCATTGCATTGGGATATACTAAGTTTCTAGGGAGGGGTTTATTTTACTTTAAAAAGTGTGAATGTGCCTTCTTCCAATGTTAGTTTCACTACATGGCATTAATTTTATAGTAGGACATTGTTTTGATTCCAAGTTTAGCAAACCCAGTTCATAGATGAATGATTAAATTTAGTTAGATGAATTATTTGGGTTAATTAAATAAAGAAGTCGAAACTAATTAATGAAAATATTAAACTGAAATTTAATAAAAATTAAATAAATTGAAATGATACTTGGAAATCTATGCGACTTGATCCAACAACTCTAAGTTAATTCTACATCATGTGGATCTAATCTAGCACATTGTACAATTCTACTATCTTATTTATTGACTTCTTTATTTTGTATTGATTGTATAGGATTAGTGGTATTTAAAAATATATTTGGAAGATTGATAGACGACAACCTTGGATCATGTTCTTTTAAATCAAACCTACTAAAATATTAGCTATATAGTCATCAAATAACCAACAAATATAGTTAAATTTTGATAGGTCTTCTAATGGAAACCCGAGTTGGGCAGGAGGGGGTGGCATGATTAGGGATTCACATGGTAGTTTGATCCTTGCTTACGCAACAAACCTTGGGGTACAAACTTCCAGGGTGGTTGAAGTGGCCATCGTATTTCATGGGCTTACTATGGCTAGGGAGATGGGCCTTAGAAATATCATTATTGAAGTTAACTCTCGTAACACCTTTATGATGCTAAATGAGGTGGCTAAGACGGATTAGAAGACTGCCTATCTCATTGACAAGTGTTGTGCCCTCTGCCTTACTCTCAACAATGTTAGATTTTGCCACATGCAACACAAGGGAAATAGGGTGATGAACAAGTTGGCTAGGTTTGGCATGATGGTTAATAATTTGAAAGTTTGGTCCCACTTGCATGAAGTCCCCAGTTTGGACCGTTCCATTATTTTGAATGACATACCCATTAATGATGTGTAATCCCAAGATCACCTTTTTGGTATTTTCTATTCTTGCCTTCTCTTTCCTTGCTGGATAAGGCAATGAGAATTTAATTTTTTTAGTACTCATCATTACTTCTTTCAAACCTGTTGTTTTCTCAATTTGGCTTCTGGGGTTGCAAGGATGGGAGGAGATTCGAACTAGGTTGAGCCAGATGAATGCTATGAGTTCAAAAACAATGGTGAACTCTGGAGTAAAGTGATTTAGGGCAATTTGGACTCCTATGTGGAGGGTATGAATGACCATGATCCCAAACTATCTATGACCTTTGTTCAAGCTTGGGATAATGGCCTTGTTAAGATTAGGAGTGTTGCCTTTGTGGTTTCTGAGGAGACCATTCTGAAAGTGACTGGCTTGGCCCTGGATGGTGTTTCCTTCCCCAAGAATCCTAAGGGGAGTTATAAGGAAGATTTTGACTGTTTCTTTGAACCTAGAGAAGGGGTTTCTAAACTCCAAAGTGGCTACAACAGAGAAGAGTTCCCTAGTATCTGGAAGCAGGCTGCTCTTCTCTTCATGAAATATTTCATGCTAGATGGTAGAAAGGGGATATTTCACCTTCAACTCTTCCCTATGTTGAACCACTTGTGCCATGGGGTAAGAATGAACTTTCTTTACTGGATCTTATCTTCCTTGTCTCAATCTATTTCTAAGGCTATTGTCAAGGGTAACCCCCCCCCCCCCCCTTCATCATGGTCTTATTCATAGGCTGCATAATTTCTATTTGGCCCAAATCCCCTTGGGTGGGATCACTATTGTTGAATTTGGGTCCACCTATGACCCCTAACTTATATGTTGATCTTATTGTCACCCCATCCAATTTTGCTAAAGCGTCTCATTTGGGCCATAACATGCCCACTAGAAAAAACCTCGCATGCATGGCTAAATTCAAAGCCATTGCTACCTCTAAAAAAGACCTTGTTGAGGAACCCCAAATTGAGGAACACAAGCATGTGAAAATAATTGAGCACTCAGAGTCTGACTCTATTTCCTTTGATGAATCAAATTCCTCTGAAACTACGAGCTCAAATTGGTCCCTTTCCACTAATGTTAATGAAGATATTAGCCCTTTCCCTCCTCCCACAAATCCTCCCCCCTATACTAATACTAAGCCCCCAAGCTCAATTATTGTTCTCACCAAGATTGTGAAGGACATTCATGATGATGTGCAAAGATAGGATGATTTGTTGAAGTGGCTTTTTCAGTAGATGAATGTGGCAATAAGGAAAATTAACAGGTTGGAGGCGACTGCTAAGGAATAAGCTAGGGCTAATACCTGGCTTGAGGACATTGATGATGAAAGAGTTTGGAGGTGTGTTAATTAATTTGTTAGCCTTATGGAGAAGTAGACCAAGGTGAATGGGAGGATTGAAGACATGGATGCCATGATCAAGATGACTAGGACTAAAATGGAGGTAGAAGAAATTGTGTTCCCAAGAGGCCCCTAAAATGAAAATTGAGGAGGCCAATTTGGCCTATAGGAATGCAATTAACATGCATAACGCCTCTTTACAGGCTATCCAGACCATATGGGCCAATTTAAACAAAAAATGGAGGAGAAACGAAAACGGACCAAGGCTCTGATTGTGAGCTTAGGCCCCATAGAGTCCTTGGTTAAAGCCACCCTTGATTTTGCCTTGGTGTCCTCCGACTCTGGAATTGGGTCTTGCAAAAAGGTTTTATTCTCAGATTAAGTGTTAAGTTTATGCCAGGATTGATAGAATAAAAATTCTCCCATGTAGTTGGCCATCTCTTTGTGTCTTTCTTGGGTGGTTGTGTTGGTTTTCTATTTTTTGCTCTTCTTATTTCTACTGGCTTTCGAGATGCCTTGATGGGTTTTTGTTTTATGTTAGTGGGGTTTTTTTTGGCTAGCTACGCATCCCTCATGCACACTAGGTGTCACTATGCGGATATGTAATGGTACGAGCCTATCTCGATTTTATTAATCAAAACCAACAAATAATAGAGAGGGAGCAAGAAAAGAGAGAGAGTGAGAAAGGGGTATGGAGCAAGTGAGAAAAAGGGATAGAGGGAGGGGAGAAGGGAAAGTAAGGGAGAGTGTAGAGATAGAGGGAAGAAGGGGAGAGAGAGGGAGGGAGGGAGAGGTAAGGAGGTGTTAGACAGTTCAAATAACCAAAAGACAACTGAGAGGGGGGGGTGAATCAGTTGTCTCAGATTTTTAGAACTATTAGCAATTAAAAATTTAATACCAGAACCCAAAACATTAATACCGGAATGCTTAAACCAATGCCAGAATAACAATTAAACCAATTAAGCATAAATAATAATCACAGAATAAAATTCATCCACATGACACCAAGATTTATACGTGGAAAACTTGGTAAAGGGAAAAACTACGGTGGGAAGCCTACCCATAGTTAGATAATATGTCTGCAGTAAATATGTGAATTACAATTCAGGGGCCTGAACTTGCAGGAAGGCCAATAGCCTAGAGCACACTACTCATCACAAAAGGAGCCTCATTGACTACATAGAAATCCAGACTACAATCTGGAGAAGTGTTGAACTGCAAAAGATAACATCTTCTATGTCTAAGTAAAGTTCCAGTTAAGCTCAATACCGAAGGACTAAATCCTCTTACGTAAACCCAATTCGATCTCCAATGATCGACCAAATCCTCTGCCTAAATGATATTACATTATTTGTACATCACATTCCTTGACCATGACCTCTAACCATAACCATGATGATCTACAATGAGATCTTACATCTATATATACAAACCCTCGACCATAAACAATTAGGTCACCCACTAGATAATAATCCAATTACATAATTCAAAACCATGTCGACCTTAGACCAAATAAATAATATTCAACACATAAGACATCCTAGAAATACCTCGATGTTACATTAAAACCGGTCCATAACCTAGATCAACCAGGACCCAATATAGGTCCACACGCTACAACAATGATCTCCATCCTCCAAGTATCGAACATGGTCACCAACAACATCCTGAAACTTCACCAGAAGCTACACCAATACCACTTATGCAATTCATCAAAGATCTTCAGCAAAAGCTCTGTCGGTGAAACCCTCGCTGGAACCAGAAACTAAGCTTCTAAGCAAACATGATAGCATCTGATCATCAGACCAAAACCAACTGACTAAATATGAGCATGAGTATCATGAAAAAGCCAATTCCATCACCAAACAATATTGGAGCCTACCGGATCATGCTAGATCCAAATTAACTGGAAACCACTCAACCTACCAGGACCAGAAGGTTGCCGATAAAGCATCCAAACAACTAGTGTTGGTATCAATGACAAAACATCAATACAACACATAATCAATTCCACCAAATGGCCAACAATCTCTCCCTTTGGCATTGATGGCAACACTAGATGTGAAAAACATCTAAGTACTAGGAAATGCCAAAAAAGTCTCCCCCAATGGAAGATGACCAACAATCTCCCGCATATAGCTTTGAATGTCAATATCTCTCCCTTTTACTTTTCTTATTCATATCTCTCCCCCTTTGACTTTTTCTTTTTTCTTTCTTTGTCTTTTTCACATCAATATCTCTCCCACTTTGACATCAATGCCAAAAATCTAACAAAAATGTCAAAGTAAAAACATAAACCACTGAATCAGAAAGTTGACTACTCCCCCTGAGTAGTAGAATCCCACATCAGTGCCGGAATGAATAGTATCTCTAATAATGCATGCTAGACTGATGTCAAACTGCATCAATCAAGTCTCTACCGGACGGGCAAAAACTCCCATTCTGTCTCTTAGGTACTCAAATGATTCCTTGGGAAAAGGTTTAGTGAAAATATCTGCAATCTTCTCTTTAGTGTTCACATAAACCAGTCTAACTTCATTTGCTTCCACCTTTTCCTTCAAAAAGCTATACTTGATAGATATGTGCTTTGTTTTAGAATGAAATATCAGATTCTTTGATATATCAATAGCAACAGAGTTATCACAGTGAATAACTACCAGTGCATCACAATCCACCTTTATATCTTTCAACATTTGCTTCATCCATAAAACTTGTGTACAATTAGTAGCAATAGCAACATACTCAGCTTTAGCACTAGATAAAGAAGTACATGACTGTTGCTTATTGATCCATAAAACCAGCTTCTTTCCAAGAAAGAAAGCTCCACCAGAAATGCTTTTTGGGTCATCGACATCTCCAGCCCAATCAACATCTTTATATGCACATAAAGTAAAGTTATCATCCTTAAGGTACCACAAGCCATATTCTCATCTACCTTGTAAGTATCTAAAAATCCTTTTTACCGCAATCTCATGATTTTCTCTAGGATCACTCTGAAATATTGAAACAATACAAACAACATTCATAATGTCAGACCTAGTCTGAGTCAAATAAGGAAGACCTCCAATCATAGATTTGTATCTTGTAGGATTTACCGGTGCAGAAACATCTTTTTTTTCCAATTTCTCACTTGCAACCATAGGAGTACTTACCAGTTTAGAATCTTCCATACCAAATTTCTTCAACAATTCCTTAGCATATTTAGTTTGATAGATAAAAATACCTTTGTCAGTCTGAGTAATCTGCAAACCTAAGAAAAAAATCATTTCACCAATCATAGACATCTCAAATTCTTTCTCCATATTCTTAGAAAATTCTATGCATAACTTATCTTCACCTCCAAAAATAATGTCATCAACAAATACTTCAATAATTAGTATATCAGCATTAGTGATCTTATAATTTAAATTACTGTCAGCACTGCCTTTAGTAAAACCAAGCTTCAAAAGATATTTATCCAACCTAGCATACCAAGCTCTAGGTGCTTGTTTCAATCCATATAAAGGTTTCCTTAACCTGCAAACCATATTTGTATCATCTGATAGTGAAAAACCATCAGGTTGCTCAATATAAACATCCTCATCAAGATCCCCATTCAAAAATGCACATTTAACATCCATATGATAAACCTTGTAGTTTGTATCTTGTAGGATTTACCGGTGCATAAATATCTTTTCTTGTCAATTTCTCACTTGTAACCATAGGAGTACTTACCGGTTTAGAATCTCCCATACCAAATTTCTTCAATAATTCCTTAGCATATTTAGTTTGACAGATGAAAATGCCTTTGTCAGTTTGAGTAATCTGCAATAAATTTTAATGAAATTAAGTAGTTACAATGTCGGAGAGTGGAGATCCATAGAGAATGACAGAGGCCACCATTCCAATACTTCCCACAACCAATTTCTTCTGGGCATTCAAACCACACATAGAAATTGTCACCAAGCTTAAGAAAGTCATCAACACTCCAACAACCATCGTACCCATCCTTCTTTGCAATGTCATTTTTAGCCGGTGAGATGCATGGTAAATCAACTTCTAAATTATAAGAATAAACTTATGTGCTCAATGTAATATAATATACCTTGGATTTGGGTAGAGAAAAAAGGAGATAGATGGTGCAGAAGCAGCACTGGAGAAGAAGACCAATGGTATTGATAGTGAGGACAAGAGCGTTATCCCATCCATTGCTAATGAGAGGAGAGCCATACCAAGCGTACACAAGATAGTTGAACAGACCCACTGCATAGGTTAACCCTAACATTTCTCCACTAGTCTTGTTCAACATCACACTCCTGAACGTACATCTGCAATCTCAACATAAACCCATCAATATTATTCCCTTGAGATATCAATTCATATCTGAACTGGTTAGCGTACTTACATTGGTGCACTGTACATGAACAAAGAAAAAGCACTTCCTACATCGTATTCACAACCATACTAGTCAATACACAGAATCTATGGTTCTTCTCATCAATCATAAATTTCACTCTTAATTTGAAAAAAAGTTCAACATAAAGAGTATATTAGTGGGTAGATTTAATAATAACCTAGAATGCCAACCCCACTACGTATGAAGTTGTTCATCATTTCTTATCAAAGACGAGAAGAGATGAAAGGAGTGTTAGCGTGAGTTTTGCATCTAGTTTGCATGATCCTCTCTCACTCTCCGTGAATGACTACAGATCAATAAGTTTAACTAAGCATCTTTCACCGCTAATTTCATATTGTTAATGTGGTTGCTCTGCCCTTGTTTCCTCCGTAATTTCTAGGAAATTACATGCAGTGATCTATGGTGGTTACTATTGTATAAAAGAATGCATTTGCATAATGTAATTGAGAAAAAAGATGGTTAATACAATTCCTTTCCTTTCTTAGCTGCTCTGGTTTTCATCTTTGTGCATTGGATCTGCAAGTTTTGTTTTCTCTTTCCTAGCTAGATCTGTATTTTTGCTTTTCAGAAAATTCTACATGGTATCAGAGCAAGTTTGCTAGGAAGAAGAAGCATTAACGATTATTTGCAGGCAGATTTCTGAAGATTAGCATCATCATGGAAGCTGACATAGATCTCTATTTCTAAATGCTTGCATATTCTTCCCCTCATTTTTGCGTGCTCCTTGATTTTTTTTCTATATTGATTCTTTAAAATTGTACGTGCTTTGCAAGCACCGCATGATGAAGATCTGGAAAATTTGGGGCTTTGTAAAAATTAAACTTTTAGAAATTTTGTATGGGATTTTTGCTTAATGCATTTAGTATAGGTTTTTTTTCAATAAGTTTCCTGAATAAATAGAAGATTAAAGTTGCTATGCTCTCTTCCTCATATTGAGAGTCAAAAATAATCTTTTGTTCTAGATTCCTGTCTACATGAGATTCCAATGTTGCAACTTTGTTTGCTCCTAGAGATTCTTTCTAATAGGGTTCTACATGAGATTCCAGAGTCGCATCCCCGAGTGCTTCCAGAGTTTCTTTCTAGTGGGACATTATTGAGCAATGGATATACAATGGCATCATCCCAATCGGAGGTCATCTTTGCAGTTCTTCAGCTTGGAGCACATTTTTTTGTAGATTCATATCTTCCTGTCTTCATATCATCAGTTTCTATATTTAGAAACTGTGTACCTATCTGTCCATCCATTTGAGCAATGCAGAATATTTACATTTGCATTTTCAAAGTATCCCAGAGGTACTCATGCAGTGGTTTCTATGATTCTGTACAATCCTGTTGCAGTGTGGATTCATTTGGAGTTTGCAACTGTCTTTATTAGTTTGAATAAATGGTTAGGAGTTTTTCTCAATTGGGCTTTCTCCTTTCTTATTTGTAACTAGGTTCCTGATCAGGCTTTGTTGCCAGGACCCATATCTTTCTTCTTTTCATATATCTCCTTAGTTAGACTTAAGGGGAGGTGTTAGCGTGAGTTTCGCATCCAGTTTGCATGATCCTCTCTCACTCTCCGTGAATGACCACAGATCAATAAGTTTAACTAAGCATCTTTCACCGCTAATTTCATATTCCTCTGCGGTGGCTTTTTTCTATAAATCATGCTTTTGCATAATGTGAAATACAAGGAATTAATATAATTTCATTCTTTCAGTTCTGTTTTTCTTCTATGTAATTTCTGCAAGTTTTGTTTTTGTTTCCTAGCTAGATCTGTATTCTGCAATGCAGAAAATTCTAACAAGGAGGAATGGGTACTAGTTGGGAAGTGGGGCGAGTAGAATAGGAGTGAGTTGCAGGTTGTGCAAGAGAGGGAGGCATGCTCATATTTATAGGCTTGCTGTGCACTTGCGTTTATCTTACAATAGGAGATAATTAGGTCACATGCAATCCAAAACTTCATCCAATACAGCAGACACGGTGGATGAGAACTGCCAATAGTTTATGGACAAATTGAATGGGAATCTGCAAGAAGGGTAATCCTTCCTACCCAATTTTAAGAGTGGAGAAGAATATTGCTATATACATGTTTGCAAAAAACGATCATCTGACTCGGACAAGTTGTAATCTATGACACTGCAAATCCCACTCCACTGTAATGGACAAGTTGTAATCTATGCCACTGCAAATCCCACTCCACAGTAATAAAATCTGTGACTCGGACTATAAAATGTGAATGCGATAATATCTAACTTACGGACTGTTGACTTCGACAAACCTAAAATGGAAATCACAGTACCCACGCAAGACTTTATCTGCTGTATTCCTCCTCGATTTCAAGTTGCATGCAAGAACTTTAGCTGTATTTCTATTAAGGTGCATATCCGGTTATGATGAGGGCTTCCCCCAAAGTATTAGTTATATAAATGTGCATATTGTGCCAAATTGCAATAAGTGTCGATTGAGCAAAACAAAATGCACCAAACTTCACTAGCTGGCATGAAATCATTTAGGTATCCATTTTCGTATTCATATGAAGGTATTTTTTATATTCACTATCGTGGAATCTGGAGGTGTCCTCGCTGAAGCGAGACTAATCCCCCAGTGTGCACGACCCGCTCACAAGGTAGCAACACACACAGAGTTAACACAGCCGAGGACTCGAACTCAAGACCATGGGGAGCATACCCACGCCTCAAGTTGCGATCCACGACCGGGTGAGCTAGGGCTGAAGCCCGTATGAAGGTATCTCACAAATAATAACCACTTAATTTTTCAGGTTTAGTCACATAAACTTCATTTTGAACTGCTTTTGTTGAGTGAGGCTATTATTTGTGATATTCAAATATTAGATATTTTATTTTATTTTTCACGTGATCATCTTTTAGTTGCTTTTGGATTTGATTGTGTGTCTGTTTTCAGCATCAACATTTCAAATCACACTCTGTGATCCATTGTCAAGACGTTCAAGAGTGCCAGGAGATGTAGAAATGTAAATCTCCTTGCACTCTTGAACATCTTGATGATGGATCATGGAGTGTGATCCAAAACATTGATGTTACAAAGAGGCACACTATCAAATTCAAAAGCAACTAAGAGATAATCTAATGGATAGCGGAAATCTGATAAAATTCTTCTCATGTGATACTCAAAAGAAGCATATATTTTCTTCTAGGATTAACCTAGGTTAATTAATTAATTTCATACAAATACATTTAGATTAACTAAATTAAAGTACTTATAGCTAGAATAGTTAAAATTTTAATATAGGAAAATCAATGTAAAAAGAGGCTACTTAGTTCTTGCTTGAGAAGAGAATATGAATAGTAGTATCTTGCTAAATCAATTTGTCTCAATCAAGGAACATGATAAGCTTGAAGTGCAAACTATCCCTAAATTTTGTGTAGAATTGGAAAACTATTCAACTTGATCCAACAACTCCAGGTTGATTCTACATCTTGTGGATCAAATCTAACACATTATACACTTCTACTCTCTAATTTACTAACTTCTTTTTTTGAGTTGATTGTCGAGGACTAGTAGTAATTTAAAATATCTTCTAGAGATTACTAGATCACAAGGATCAAGTTTTATTAAATCAACCCCACTAAAATATTAGCTATATAGTCATCAATTACCAACATACAGTAGGTAAGCATGCAAGTGATCATTATGATGATTTTCATGCAAGTATTGATTCTTTTTAAAATAAAAAATTAAAATAATTCTATAATGAATGTTTCTTATATACTTAAGATTTTGAATGATGACTAGATTATTAATTAATTCTCAAATGAATATGTTTAAATATAAAGATATAATAATTCATCACATAAATTAGGTCTACAATAACAAGGATGGTGATTTCTCATATTGATTTTTTTAGCCCTAACATTTATATTCATCCTACTATGACTTTACCAAAGGCATCTATTATTGTACATCCCCCTTAGGAGATGGTACCTAAACATGATCCCCCATTATATAAATAGATATTATTCTCATGGATTTGTATAAAAAGATAAAAATAATAGGGTGTATATGGTAGTGCCTTCTCCTAGCTACAAAATGTAATGGTGAAAATGTGACTCTAAAAAATGAAAATTATATTCCCTTGAAAGCCAATTTAACTATATACATTCAAATATATCCAACTAGCTAAAGTAGCAAAGATATATAATGATAGATAGGGGAAATGAAGATTCTAGAAATACAAAAAAGGAAAGAGCGGATGATAGGGAGTTTTTTGTCAAAATTTGAGCATCTTGGCCAAGGACACCAACACAATGTGCACACATCTATGCAACACATTGTAGTCTCGTATGGAACAAAATAGAAAACTCAAAAAATGCATATAAGTAATTCTATACTTTGAACAATCTCCTTAAGATTGAATGTTTTTGAGAAACCTACACACAAGGAAAAAAATGTTTGGGGTTGTTTGGAGACTTGCCCCAGTCAAGTCTCTATTTTGGTATTTTCACCCCCACAACAACCAAAATAGATGGATAGGTAGATAAAATAAAAATAAATAAAAATGATAAATGATTTATAGACAAGGAATTGATGGAAATAGGGTAGACAACTGAGAGGGGGTGTGAATCATTTGTCACAAAAACTCACATTACTTAAACTTATTCTCAAATTTGATAATTAAACATGAAATCATAAGTCAGCAACACACCATAAACACACACAACACCAAGATTTTTATATATGGAAAACCATGTTAGGGGAAAAACCACAACAAGGATGAACCCACAATATAGTAATACTTTGTAAAAAGTATTAGAATGGGGAATGCATATGTGTTTAGGCACACTACCTAGAGCTCACTGCTCAAAATAAAAAAGGTTTACTGCCTAGGAAAGGCTCACTACCTATGCAAACAATCATGATCACTTCCAAAAATTATGACCTAGGAAATAATGACTCCTTAATGCCTGGTTCAGTTTCATTGAAGCACAAAAAAACTTTCTTCTTCAAACTCCTTCTCTTCCTTCAAAAGATGTATTCATTCAATGCACATATACACTCAGACTCATCCACACACTACAGACCTTAGTCGAATACAAAGTTATTATAACTATTTATATATGACATCAACCTTGGAGAAATCATCAAGCTTGGCTCAACACTCACCACCTAATTACAAAAATACAACCATACTTAATACAATATTACATGTAGACCAAACAATTCTAGTCAAGACATAGAACAGACCCAAATATTTCACCTTGAACATGTTATACCTCCAAGAATTACGCCTTGAACATCTACAACACATTACAAACATTCGATCAGCCAAGAAAATGAAAAACACCGATGTACCGAAGAAAAAAATCAATTACAAGCTCAACTATCAATGTGGACCACCAACACAAAAGGAATATGATCCAAAGACATCCACAAGCATCATTAATTACCATAGCAGCAACCACACCAACATAAATTACTAAAATCATCAACATCTTCATACCGAATCTTAGGAACACAAACTACAATGACTATCAACCTTGAAAAATCACTTGTGGACCTCCAAACCACAAACCACTTGAATTGAGGAAACAAACCAACATCCTAAACATACCTCCAAATCCACATAACAAGATATTACAATGCAAAGTAATGCAGATCAAAATACTGTCACTCTATCACCATTAAACAACTAAAAAACCAACCACAACACAGATGCCCAGAACTCAATCAAATCTCCATGCAAACCTCAGAAACTTGAACTAAATCAACTACAGATAAACATCTACATCCCTTTATTCTATAACTCTATTCTTCATCATACTTACTATGTTGAACAAAATAACTCATTGAACTTCATTGCATCACTATCACAAACAGAGAAATATGTTGACATCAATGACAACATATCTCTCAAATATATCTCAAGCACATATTTGTAACATTCTTCCAACAATATCCCCCTTTAGCATTGATGACAATATATAATGTGAAGAAAATGACACAACCAACGACAAAGAAAAACAACTCCCCCTTAGACCTTGCACGCTACTCTTCTCCTTTTTTTCATCTCTTTACAATTTTTCACATGATTCTCTCCCCCTTTGAAATCAATGGAAAATACACATATTTTAAATCAAACCACAAAAATAACTCACAAAACTAACTACTCCCCTTGAGTAGTAGCCACCAATCATCAATCCGGATCACAAGATCTGACTATGAAATGCACTGAATTGATGCATATATTGTCAAATATATCTAATAATAGATAAGGGAAATGAAGATTCTAGAAATACAAAAAGGGAAAGAGTGGATGATAGGGCGTTTTTTGTCCAAATTTGAGCATCTTGGCCAAGGAGACCAGCACGATGTGCACACATCTATATGACACATTGTAGTCTCATATGAACCAAAATTAAAAAAATCAGAAAATGCATATAATTAATTCTATACTTCAACCAATCTCCTTGAGATTGAATAGTTTTGAGAAACCTACACATAAGAAGAAGAGAAAAAATGTTTGGGGTTGTTTGGACACTTGCCCCAATCAAGTCCCTATTTTGGTATTTCCACCCCCACAAAAACCAAATAGATGGATAGGTAGATAAAATATAAATTGAAAAAATGATAAATGATTTATAGACAAGGAATGTGATATATCCTAGGATGCTCAAAGACAAGACAAGAATAATATAAAGATATTACCAACAAGGCATGAGCAAGCCAAGAGAGTTATATAGAAAATTGTAACAAGTTGTGAGAAGTAGCACAAGAGAGAGAGAGAGGGAGAGAGAGAGAGAGATTCCAAAAAAAAAATGCTAGAAGTGAAAAGATAGATTTTAAATGAGAGAATAAAAGGGAAAGAAGGATTGTCAAGTCATTTTAGAATATTTTAATAAGACATTTCAACTGACCTAGGTAGGTAACAAGTTTTAGAACACTCAAAATCAACATTTGAATATTAACATTTTGCAATATGTTAGTTTGGCACACGAACGCGTGCATGACACACTAGTGTCCAAACAAATCACAATATAAAAATAACAGGTGGCAAGAGAAACGTGTGGTTAATACAAAAGTGATGTTGAAAGATGGTTGTTTAAAATGTGTCTTGAGCATCTTGAGAGGTAAAATACTAATGCAAGGGTTGAAATGAGCCTACTCGGATTCTAGGAGAATGGATGCTAAAGTGACTACAAAATTTTAGGTGAGATTATAGAGGAGTATACAATTTTTTACTCTACCCATAAGAAATCATCCTTTTCTAGGATCTACCCAGTTTCTAGGGAGGGGATTATTTTACTTTAAATATGAAGATGAATTTATCAAGGGTTAGGGTACCTAATGTTATGAAAATCTATAATTTTTGTACATCAACTACTATGAATGATAAGTTTGGTGGCACTAATGTTAATGTTGCTTTAGTTACCTCATGTAAATATGGACTAGAAGAGGATGTTGAATACAAAGGAGTTATTGCATTATATAAGTCCGGAGCTAGTGTGATGAGGGTTGGATCATGGTCTTCCCCTCATAATGCTAAGCTTGATGTTGGTCATTTTATTATGTAACTATTTTTAGATGAAAAATATGGTTACAATTTATATGATATCATTTAAATTTGTATTATCAAAATAATGTTTCATATCCATTTTTTTTACCTAAAATATTTTGGTTAGAAATGGGTTTTTAGACATATTGTAAGAGCTATGAAGATGAGTTATGTTTTAGAATTAAGTAACAAAGTACTTCAAGAAGAAAAATATTACTCAAATTTGGCACTTATTTGTAGGTTTAATAATATTTTGACCATGTTTGTCATAACTAAATTGGTGGGTAGATAAATCTTGGAAACCTCTTGGGGTTTCAACTTTTTTGCACTTTTCTTCATTGAATATTGTCTATATGGTTGTAATCGTAAAAAGACCAAGTCTTCAACCTCAAAGCTACGCTCAATCATGTGCCTATGTACATAATTTTTTGTTGATTTTGAGTATCATATAAATAATCCTTAAGAGATTTAAGGATGTCCTAGCTCTCTTGAATCAAGTCCTTGGCTTTGGTAGCCCTGTTGTCACCAAAAGTCAAATCCAAAAAAGATCAAGCATCATAATCATACAAAGCCCTAAATTTAAACATTCCTATCGAAATATATAAGTGGTGCTATAGAAATTTTCTCCTAAATGCAACCACCTAATCCGGGACTTTATTGCCTTGTAAAGTAGTTATCTGAATAATCCATCAACCTATCTATTCACAATATTCATCTGGCCATCCATCTTATGGTGATAACTAGTGTGAGGGGTTAAGTTTTTGCTAGATAACCCAAATAGATATTAATCAAAATGCACTAAGAAACTTGATATCCTTGTCATTGACTAAATCCTTTGGCTTGATGCATGGAGCCTTACTACCTCCCCCAAAAATAAATCTACAATTTTTTGTATCTTGAACTATGATGAAATAAAAAATAAATTAGAAAAATTGGTCAATCGACCAGCTATCAAAAAATATAATCTCTTCCCTAAACCTTTAATAGACCAATGATGAAATTCATTCATATACTTTACCACTTTTTTGATCAAACGTGGTATATACTCCAATCCAAATCTAAATTTCTCTCAAGATGAAAGATTTTTAAATTAAAATAAGTGGGGAAGAGTCATGTAGAAAACAACAAAATAGGGCAACCAACAAAGCAACAGTAGAGATGGAGCCAAAAAAGTAACATCCTATTTTGAGTCAAAGCTTTGGAACTATTTATCTAACATCCTAACCTAAGAAAATGAAGACTTATTATAGTGAATTTTTTTCTTACGTTGAACAATTGTCTAGGTAGATCCATTATTACAATTTTAATAGTGTTGAACTATAGAAAAAAGTGGGTCATTAGAAATACATTTAGAAAGAAAAATATCATTAGAGAAAACAACAATACCATGAGAAGTAGCAGAAGTAGCCTTGGCACTATTGTGAGTAGTAGAATTATAGTGGTAAACACAACTGGAGAAACAACTTTCCTGCTCATTGCTTTTTTGAATTTTTGCTATGGTTGTCGTTTCCATAGGGGAGGGCCCATCCTCCCTAGGCCCTGACCCTCCCCTTGCTTTTCTGCAGTTGTGTTTGGATCTAGAATTTGTGATGCATTCTCAAAGTGTTGGGTGGGCTCCTTTGGTCGGGGATTTTGTTGTGGAGGCTTGTAATACGGCTTTGCACGAGGTTCCCTCCCATGTGAAGATTCTACATGTGATCGCTAACTTGGATTCTCATAGCAAGGATCCCAAGACTGATGGTGTGGGGCCTTTTTCTGGGGAGTCTCAAGCAAGCACTTGGAAAGGCGCTCTTGTTGGAAACACAAAGGCGGTGTTGTCGACTCAGCTACTGAAGGTCACTATTGGTGAGGATTGTCTGAAAATTTGTCTCCCCAACAATGTTATGGATAATATTGCATCCTCCCTACACCTCTGCTTAGTGGGGAGATTCTTGGCCTTCAGACCCATGATAGACATGGTTAGAAGATGGGTTGGTTTGAGATGGAAACTTAAAGGTAGTGTCTTTGTCTCTGCTATGTTGGTTGGGCTCTTTCTATTCTGGTTCACTGCTGATGAAGACTTTATTTACATCCTCTCTGGTTCATGGTCCTATGGAAAATATTGCTTGGCCCTCTCTAAGTGGAACTCGAGGTTTGACCCTAGTGCTGATCTCCTCAGACTTACTTGTTTGGATCAGACTCCTTGGCCTCCCTTTGGAATTCTGAGATGATACCATTTGCAGATGGATTGGCAACTCATTTGGCCAGTTTGTTGTTGCTGACAATGTGATGATGCAGAAGACCGGACTCGTTTATGCTCGCCTCTATGTGAATGTGGTTGTTAACAACCCCTTTCCTAACTTCATTGCTCTCAAATCTAAATGGGGTAAATGGACATAAGCTATTGTCTATGAGAGCACCTCCCTTTATTGCCAGAGATGTGGAAAACATGACCATGTGATAGCTAACTATCTGGCCCCTTCGCCTCTGGAGGACAAACAGAAGGAGAAATTGTCCTCCTTGTGAATTGTCAATGAGGGCTCGATTTAGAATGTTCCCCCCCTAGCCCCCCAGCTACTGACAAGGTTGAGGACCCGATTAAAGACTTGATGGAAAGGAACGATTCTCAAGTTCCTATTGAGGATGGCTACCCCTTCCTGGAGGGTATTCTCAATATAATGAATACCCCTAACCCCAAGCCCCCCCCCGTCCTTGGTGAACTTCTTGGGACCAGACCTAGAAGAGGGGGAGATATCCCAGAGGGAGAGATATCTCAGAGGGAGGAAGAACAGGAAGGACTCAAAGTTGAGGAGTGCTTTAGGTTGAAGAAGGGGTACAAGGAGGTTACCCCCAATTTGCTTAAAATGTTGAATCCCAATACTATGGGGGATGATGGAAGGGGTATATGGTGTATTGGGGCTGCCCCCATGCCCCCCAAAGTGAATGGCCTAGATCCAAGTTCTTCTTCTATGGCTACTTGTGTGGAATCTACTCGGGAGATCACTGTAACCTTTTTCTCCCAGGGTGGTCGATCTACCCTGTCTTCACCTGTGGATAATGAGAAAGAGGAATGGCAAGAACCAAAAAGAAAGACTAGAGGAAATAGGAAGGTAGACATTGGTAATAACTCTAAACCAGTAAGACCCTCAGAACTAAGGTAATGACTAGAGAAATTACCAACAAGTGACAACTTACTCTAGAGACATCTCAGAAAGGAAAGAAATGAAGTTCCTTTCTTGGAACTTAAGGGGCTGAAACAACCATCAGAAGTAGTGTGCTCTTAAGTAATGCATTATAAACAACAAGGTTTATATTATTTTAATTCAGGATGTGAAAATGACCTATCAAAACTTTGCTTCTCTTGTGGACAGTTTATGGCCTGGTGTTACATTCTACTATAGTGAGGCAGAAGGTGCTCAGGTGGTGTAGCGACTCTCTGAAATAAAAGTAAGTTGGATGGGAATGTAGTTGCCTTTTCTCACAGTTTTCTTTCTATAAGGTTCACTTTGAATAACTTCTCCTAGTACTTTTTCAACATATATGCTCCCAATACTAGAAATGGTCAGGCCCTGGTCTTGGAGGAAATCTCTATCTTCATGGCTGATAATAAGGAGGCAACATTCATGTTAGCTGATGACTTTAACACCCCTCTTTATCCCTCAAAGAAGTTGGGTGGTCTAATTGATTACAATGATAACATGCTTGACTTTGCTGACTTCATTAGGAAAAATGACCTGTTAAATCTAGATCTGCAAGGGAATCCCTTCACCTGGTCTAACAAAAGAAAACGCTCTAATCTTATCCAAGTCAGGCTGGATAGATTCCCGATCTCAGCTAAGTGGGACCTCGGCAACAATACCTGTCTCTTGAACCTCCCTCACACTATTTCTGACAATTCCTTGATTCTCCTTTCTTGGGTTGATAGGCCGATCTCAGGCACCATACCCTTTAGGTATGAGATTATCTGGCACTCTCACTCGGATTTTAAATGGTGTATCCAAAATTGGTGGAACTCCCTTGTTCAAGGTTCTGCTATGTTTAGAATCTCCAAAAAGATTGAAATAATTAAAAGGAAGGTGAGAGCTTGGAATAAATATTCTTTTCGAAATATGTTTAAGAGAAAGAAGGAGGTTGAAACTAAACTAGACCAACTCCAAAGAATCATTGCTAAGGGGGTCAGCTCCATGGATATCCACAAAGAGGAGGAACGTTGGAGACAAAAATGGAAAGACAACATGGGCCTAGAAGAGATCTATTGGAAGCAAAGATACAAGATCCAATGGTTAACTGAGGGGGATAGGAACACCTCCTTCTTTCACAAGTCTGCTTCGAAGCATAAGAGGAGAAATACTATGCGTTCTTTATTCAATGATAGAAATGAATAATTGGTGGGGACTAACGAGATTGGGCAATGGGATTTCTTTTTTTCACTAATGCTTACACTAATGACGGGGTGAGAGAACCTACAGAATTAAGTGATAAGCTACTCAATCTTATTCCTCATATCCTGAATGATGTTGACAATGAGCTACCAATGTGTCAAGTTACTGAAGAGGAAGTTAAAGCAACATTTTTTGATATGTTTTCCTATAAGGCCCCAAGCCCTGATGGCTTCCCCCCGACATTCTTTCAGGATTTTTGGGAGATTGTGAAGTATGATTTGATCAAAGCCACTAGGGACTTCATTCAAACAGGAAACCTTCAGAAGAGATTGAATAATACTTTCATTGTACTGGTTCCCAAAGTGCCAAATCCTAAGCTTATTGTAGACACTCAAAATTGTCCAATCTAATTAAATAAATATTTTATTTATTTAATTATCTAAGCCTAATTCTTCTATTAATTAAATAAATCTTTATTTATTTAATTAATTCATTTATCCTCTTCTAGCCTTATTTCTCATTTAAATAAATACATTTATTTATTTAAATTATCCCTTTCCTAAATTAAATAAATATTTAATTTATTTAATTATCCTACTTCTCCTATTAATTAAATAAATCTTTATTTATTTAATTAATTCATTATCTTTTTCTACACATGACACGTCATTCATCTCTTAATTCATACACTACCTACCCCTTTCATTATTTTATTATTTCTTCTACCTACCCTCTAATCCTAGCCGACCTCCTTTTTACACCTCTCAATCTTACCCCTCCATTTCATATTGTGTCTTCTATTTAAGGAGATGCCTTCTTCATTATCAAACCCTAACAACTTGATCAATTGGCTACACTACAATCCTACTTGCAACCACATTCCGTTCTTTGTTGAGCTCTTGTGCACATAAAATCTGAGAGCAAATATATCAAGCAAGATCAATGGAGATAGGAAGTATGGAGATCAAAACCCTATTGGACATGTGATGGTATAATCTTTGTGATTTCATGTGATTTGCATTGTCTTAGGTAATCTTCATATGTTATGGTGGATCTTTGTTGATTGTTAGGCTAGGGTTTTGTGGTTGAATTCATTTAGCCTTTCAATATTGTTATTATTGTTATCCATTTTCACCATATACATTTTGGCACGCCAGGTGGGACTCTTGTCCCTTTGCATTTAACCTTTTTGTTGTAGATTTTGCATTTTTGAAGTTGCAGATCGGACATTTTTCGACAGCATTTTAAGTTTTTCCGTGTCTCTGAACTTTCGGATCGCGTCTTTGATTTTCAAGCGCGTCTGCGGAATCTGGAATCGCGTCTATGTTTTCGACAAATTTTATTTTGCAGGTTTCAGAAAGGAGCGTCTATGTTTCAGAGTCGCGTCTGTGTTGTTTCCACCCGCGTCTATGTCGTGGGTAACAGCGTCTGTGTTTTTCCTGTTTTGAAATTTTCAAATTTTCATTGATTCAATTTTTGGATTTCGCACTTAGGGTTTCAGATCTGGTTTGTTTTTGGACTAACCCTTTTAGATCTAGCTAACTAAGTTTGTGCAGCTTGTCTTGGAAGCAAAACGTTTTTGTTGAAGGCCCCTTTTTCACAAAGTCTTTTGGGTTTTTAAAATTTACCTAACTTGTGTGTTTGCAGGAAGGGGTGATTATGTCAAACAACCCAAACTAATAACAAATTTTGTTGCAGGTCCTTGGCTAGGGTTTTGAAATTTTATTGTGTGCCTTGTTTTCATTGTCTTTTGTGTCTTGAGCGATAGGCTCTTTTTGTTTAATCTTTAGAGGGTCTGTCTTCCTGTGTGGTCATTAGGACTACTAGTGAGAATAGAACGACCCAAGTGGTAGCGAGGAAAACCCACCTCATCCGAACCACTATAATCAAATGTATTCATGGTGAAAACTATGAATAACATGTGCTGATTAGTTCATACCGACACTATGTCTCCCCATAAACCCGTTTGATCAAATTTATTTGATCATTTGTAGGGCGTAACCCCTACCAGTTGGGAGCCTTCTGTATTTACAGAGTTGAAAGTGCCGCATGTATGGCCACACGAGCGGATGCCCTTACTAGAACCTTTTTGTTTTAGAAGCCCAAATCCTTCTAGTTGTTGGGGCAGGAGGTCGGACCTCTGGTAGTGGCCCACACACATACGGT
Organism: Cryptomeria japonica; assembly: GCF_030272615.1. Lineage (NCBI taxonomy): Eukaryota > Viridiplantae > Streptophyta > Pinopsida > Cupressales > Cupressaceae > Cryptomeria > Cryptomeria japonica. The sequence goes on along the minus strand of NC_081410.1, from coordinate 137,960,021 downwards.
TCTTAGTAGAGATACAAAGTTCACCATGGGGAGTTTTCATGGGGACTGATGCTTGGCTGACCCGAGAAGTGAGTGCCGAGGGTGGAGCCAGTGAGGTCAAGCATCTAAGTATCCGCTTTGAATAGCGTAGCCTCGGGGGTAAAACTCCATGTGGGATCAACAACTATTGTCTTGGCCAGCCATAAGAATTGTGCTTGTCTTATGCTAAACATTCAAACATCCAAGACCAAACAACAAAACATTGTGTCTTTTGTGTCTTCAAGTGTATGCAAAACATTTTACATCAAACAACACACTTTTGGAGTCTAAACACTTGCAAACATTGAGTCCTCATCAACATTGTGTCCTCTTGTCACGAAAAACAGTCAAATAGTCGGATTTGGTCACAACAAAATGACTTCACAGATTGGAAAAATTGCACGAAGTTTACAGAAAAGCGTCTGTGTCTATTTTAACCGCGTCTGAGTCATCTAAACGCGTCTGTGAAGGGCATAATAGCGTCTGTGTGTCTAGCAGCGTCTGTGTCGAATAGAGACACGTCTGTGTCTGGGAATTGTGTCTGTGAAGTATACAGAAGCATCTGTGTCCAGAATTGAAAATTTTTACAGTCCAGCAAACAAGAGAAATCAGTTTTGGAATACTTGAGCTTCCTAAGTTGTTTCTTCAGGTTTCATCTAGCTTTCAACCTGTCTTTGGGTCTCATACAGTCCATCATTGCTTCACATCTCATTTTACATTCACAATTGTCTAAACTTGAGTCAAAAGGTCATTTGCTTGTCCTCATCCTACTTTGTCAACATACTACATACAACTACACTTTGCTAAGTGGTCCCTCATCAAGGTTTCTTACCTTTGGGTCTCATTTGGTCTTACTTAGAGTCAAGGTCAGCTTACCTCATCAAGAGAAACTATCCTCTCTTTGGAAGTCACACCTACTCTACTACATACATACTTGGTCTTACATTTTGGACATTGCAAGTACACCTCAGATTCGTTTACACTCCATACAACTCTTGGTCTTCCATACTCTTTCCATTTTCATCTAGTCTCTCACATCTTGGTCAATACCTAGTTCATGGTTGAAACCCATCTTCAAAAATCTACGAGAAAAGCTAAAAGAAGCTCAAGAGTCCGCAAACATGAGTTCTTATGAGTATGACAATGATTTATTTTTCAATCCTGAGCACACTACATTACCTGACATGGATGTTTATAGAAACATTCCCAATGTGGAAAACGCAGACACTACAAACAACAATGCTACACACAATGACAATGTGGACAACTTTTCAATACATTCAGCTGATGTAGAAGAATCCATTATGAATCCTCATTTCAATAGATTGGTTGAAGAAATAATGAGGAGGGATAGACAATACTTCTTACACATGATGGCACAAAGTGGAGCTAAAATACCTCATGACTTTGACATGTCTCAACTTATGGAAAACTGACCTTTGCAACAAACTCACTCCAACATGGATCAAGGGAGACCTAATAGTGGAGGAAATAGAGGACCACATATGGTACCTGATTCACCATCAGCTTTGCTTCAAAAACCCAAAGTCCCACATACACATGCTCAAATGTATGATACTTACCTTCGAAGACCATTATGGAAGCCTTATGCAGATAGATATGCTCAAGCGATGGATCAACCAAAACAATTGGACATTCAAAGGCATGCTCAAAATTTGGACACAAGGAAACCCCGTGTCAAATTTGGGGGCAACGCAATAGAACATGACATGCTTGTAGAATATGGTATACATGCACAAAATAGATATGGGGTTCCTCAACATGAAGCTATACCAAGTGCTCCATATATGCCGCATCAATATAGACCTCCTCCATATGAACATGTGTATGATCAATATCATCCATACATGCAACAAGCTCCTCCTGAAATTGGTGTCTCAAACATGGGGTATGCTACAAGAAGTCAATCTCCACCTAAGAGCAATTTGGAGCAACAAATCAAAGATTTACAAAAGAAAATGGAGGACATGAATACACCAAAACCAACATACACTATGAGAGACATATGTCCTTATCCATTTGATAAGAGCATTCCAATGCCTCCATTTCCTGCACACTTTGTGACGCCTAAATTTGATAAGTATAGAGGAAAAGGAGACCCCAAGGCACACATAAGACAATTTTTCATAGCTTGCATTGAGGTAGTGGCAGAAGAAACATATTTGATGAGATTGTTCCCACAAAGTTTAGGCGATCAAGCTATGGAATGGTTCTCTCAACTACCGCCTGGTATTAAGTCATGGGGTGACTTAGCAGAGGCATTTATTCAGCATTTCTCCTACAATATAGAGACAGATATCTCAGTCACTACTTTGTGCAATACTAAGCAAAAAGAAGGAGAATCTTTTGCATCATTTTTACAAAGATGGAGAAATCTAGCTAGCAGATGCTCTTGTGAAATTCCACAGAAACAAATGGTAGAGATGTTCACACAAAATGTTAACAAAGACATTGGCTATGATCTAAGGAAAGCTTGTTTGTCCACCTTCAAGGATGTCATTGAAAAGGGCTTAGCAATAGAAAAGGTTCTAATTGAACAAGGAGTCATTAAGATATTCAAAGAGAACAAAGATGACTTTAAAGGAAAAGACAAGCCAAGATTTTAGAATAAAAACAAGAACACAGTCAATGATGGTGTTGTTGATGCCAATACAGTGCGACCCAAATTCATCTTTTCGGGATCAAGTTCTACAAACAATCAAGTGAATACTCAAACAACTTCTAGACCACGAAGGAAGTACACCCCATTGGGAGAACCACTTGAATTAGTCTTCAAAAAGCTTGTGGCAAACAAAGTGATCACAGTTCCAGATTTTCCTCCATATGAACCAAAGGTCAAACCAAATTAGTGGAATGATGATGAGTATTGTGAATTTCATAAGAGCAAGGGTCATAAGACAGGAAATTGCCATCGACTGAAGAATATTGTGCAAGATCTCATTGATAGAGGTGACATTGAGATTGAGGGACACTCATCTAATCAAGAACATGAGATGTTTAAGGAACCATTCCCAAAGCATGACAAGGGAAAAGCCAAAGTCACGGATGATCAAGCCAACTATACTAGAGCACCTTACAACTATGACTCAACTATCAATCACATCTTGATGGACAATCATATCTCTACTATTACCATCAAGAACAAAAATCCTGAGAATCCTCCTCAGAGACCCAAGATTGTCCTAAGAGGTGTTGGATCTTCTTCCAAACCTACTTCTGAATGTCATGTTACAACTCGTCGAGGTAAAATTACTTTGCCTGGTGCCTCCACTAAAAATACCGCTTCTTCATCAACCAAACCTGAGTATGACCTTGTAGAACAGTTAGGGAAGACACCCGTGCTCATTTCCATCCTTGAGCTCTTACGCATATCCCCTGCTCATAAAGCTATTCTTGACAAAATCTTGAGAGACACTATCGTTCCTACTGATCTAAACGTGGACTAGTTTCAAGCCATGATGGGATACCTATCCGTTCCACATTCCCTTACATTCACAGAAGCCGATGACGCCTCCGTAAGTCAGCCACATAATGCACCTTTACATGTTGAAGCCTCCATACACAAACATCGAATAAAGCGAGTCCTGATAGATGGAGGAGCTGGTCTAAACATTTGTACATTGAGCACCATTAAACAATTGGGATATTCTGATAAAGCTGTGAATTCAACAAATCAAATCACCATCAAGGCATATGATGATGAAGAGCGCTCATCCAAGGGCACAGTCACCTTACCTCTAAGAATTGGGCCAGTCACAAAGGATGTGGTTTGTCAGGTCCTAGATCTGGATCTCACTTATAATATATTGCTAGGACGTCCTTGGATTCATGAAATGAGGGCAGTCCCATCGACATATCATCAATGCATTAAGTTTCCTCATAATGGAGTCAAGGTAACAGTTAACGGTGATCCTAATCCATTCATATATTGCAATAACCTGAGATCACATACTGAGACCATCATTTCTAGTAATCGTGAGGCTACTCCTTCTTTGGCATACATTGACCCTGAGTCATTGAAACCTTCGACATCAAAACAAGGTGAACTTAAAGGCAAATTTCAGGACAAAGGCATGGGAGAATACACTTTAAATCAGACCATGTATTTACGACAAGTCATGAGCTCTCCAAAAGAATATGGAAGGCCACATCCTAACAAGCAAATATCCATCATGATACTCAAATGGGATCCTACTACCTTTCAAAGATGGGGCGAACTAGAAGAGGAAGATTTATACAAAATGCTTTTCAAAGACATTGAAGAGGACACACAAGATCAGATCAATATACCCTGTGAGAAATATGGCAAAGGCTTCAAGATTCTACAAAAATTTGGGTATGATGGAAAAAGCCCTCTTGGGTTACGCAAGGAAGGCGTTATGGAGCCCTTACAACCTGAATTGACTGTAAAAAGGGAACACTCGAAAGGACTTGGTTTTCTGACTTCCAAGATCCACACTAAAAGGACAGAAAAGGCATCACAAATCAAAATTGCCAAAGTTCAACAAGAGGATTACTATTCCACAGATTCCAATGAATGGGAATGGGGTTCAGACAAATCCTCCAGTGACTATGAGCTCACCAAGACATTCAGAGAGCCAGATGAACCCACAGAAGAAGAAGAATTTTATAAAAAGTTCAGAGTTGGTCAAGAAACGACCCATAAGGATTCCGCACAATCTTCGTTTCAAGGTTCTAGGTCGAAATCACATAGGATGAGGACACCTGTCTCGGAAGGCGCTACTAGTGATGACAATTTGGATTCGCTTGCCATCAAAACTGATGAGGAGAGTGCCATCGATGACCTCAACGATTGCCTCGATATACCCGAATATAACCACATCTTCACTCTTAGCCCCGCAAACTCTGAAAACATTAAAGGCCTTCCCATTGTTCACCACCAACTCATTGACTAGGATTATGAAGGACTAGCACAATTTGACACATTTCAAAATGACGAAGCTATTATTGACTATCTTGGCATACGAGATGATCTTCCCCCTGGGGACCACAAAGCAGGATACACCATAGAACTCAACAACATGGCATATTTTGGTGAGGGTGTCGGACCTTCCAGTCGCAAAAATGTGAAAATAAGAACAAATCAAGGGTCTTACGGCGAAAACCACACTGTGGCACTATCTGATCCCAAAAAAGTAAAAAGAAAGGACATATCTGAGGGCAAAAACCTCTCTGATGCACCCGAAGATGGAAGGCTCGACATTCTCCTAGCATCATATGAGGAAAAGTCATCCATGTTGGTAGAGGAGACTATCAAAATGAACATTGGTATGGAAGAAGTTCCACACAATATATTCCTGGCTCAATCATTGACAGAGTCCGAAAGGGGAAAATTCATAAGCTTCTTCAAAGAACGACAAATCAACTTTGCATGGTCATACGCTAATATGCATGGACTAGATCCGGATTTGGTAATGCATCATTTGACAGTCAAACCGGGGGCAAAGCCAGTGAAATAGAAATTAAGGAAAATGCATCCACAAGTGGCATTACTAGTCAAAGCAGAGCTGGAGAAGTTATTGGATGTCGGATTCATACGCCCAATTGATTATCCCGAATGGGTCTCCAATTTAGTACCTGTCAGTAAACCAGATCGCAGCATTAGAATATGTACAGATTTCAGAGACATCAACAAAGCTTGTCCGAAAGATGACTTCCCATTACCAAATATTGACTTGATCGTTGATCTCACAGCAGGTCACGAAATGTTATCTTTAATGGATGGATTTTCTGGTTGTAATCAAATCAGGATTGCACCTGAGGATCAACACAAAACATCATTCACTTGTCCGTGGGGAACTTTCTGTTGGAATGTCATGCCCTTTGGGCTAAAAAATGCAGGTGCTACATATCAAAGAGCAATGACCACTATCTTTCATGATCTCATGCACATAACCGTGGAAGATTATGTTGATGATCTCTTGGGTAAATCAGTAGACAAAGATACACATTTGGACATACTTTCAGTCGTCTTTGATCGGTTGGAAAAATACAAAGTAAGATTAAACCCCAAGAAATGTGTCTTTGGAGTAACCTCCGGGAAGCTCCTAGGATTCATTGTGTCCAAAAGAGGAATCGAAGCCGATCCAGCAAAAGTCAAGGCTATCTTGGACATGCCACCACCCAGAAATATCAGTCAACTTCGATCCTTACAAGGGAGACTCCAGTCTATACGAAGATTCATAGCACAACTTGCAGATAAGTGTAATCCTTTTCAGCACCTGCTACATAAAAATATCAAATTCAAATGGGATGATAACTGTCAACAAGCTTTTCAAACACTCTAAGATTATCTTTTGAATCCGCCAGTTTTGATGCCACCAATTCCAGATCAGCCTTTGCTACTATACATATTAGCTACGCCAATAGCACTGGGGGCACTCCTAGCGCAACAAATTGCTGACGGAAAGGAAAAAGCAGTATACTATATCAGTCGCACATTGGTGGGATATGAGCTAAACTACACACCAATTGAGCGTGCATGTCTCGCTGTGGTCTTTGCTTCACAGAAATTACGCCATTATATGCTTACTCATAAGACTAAGTTGATTGCAAGAATTGATCCATTAAAATACCTCCTCAATAAAGCAACACTTACTGGGCGACTAGCCAAGTGGGTAATGATCCTGAGTGAATTCAACATCGAGTATGTAGATAGAAAAGCAATAAAAGGACAAGCAATCGCGGATAAATTAGCAGATGCCCCCATGATTGATGATGTTCCTCTAAATTCAGAATTTCCAGATGAATCCATTTTAACAATATCACATGCAAAGCCATGGCAACTGTACTTTGATGGTTCATACACACAACATGGGGCAGGAGCTGGTATTCTCTTTATAACTCCTCAAGGCGATTCTATACCAAAATAATACCACTTATCATTTCCTTGCACTAACAATATAGCAGAATATGAGGCATTAACAACTGGATTACGAATTGCAGTTTAGTGGAAGATTCAAGAACTTCGTGTTTTGGGGGATTCTCAACTTGTCATCCGTCAAACAACTGATGATTACCAAACAAAAGATGAAAAATTAATGCCTTACAAACAAATGGTGGATGATTTGAAACAACACTTCACAAAGATAGATTTTGAGCAGATACCAAGAGAGCAGAATCGTGCTGCAGCTGCCATGGCTACAATTGCTTCACTAATTGATCTACCTCAAAATGAAACCTGCTATGAGTTCCTGGTAGACAACCTATTGGTTCCTTCATATGAGATCACTCCTATTGAAATGATATGCTTTGTTGGTCCCGAATCCCAGTTATATGGTTCCATATTTACATATCTTCGCGACAATACCTTACCTCCTGATCTATCGAATAACCAACGTCGCACTTTCATTCGCCAATCCTCTCGATATGTCATTTTAGCTGATATCCTATACCGACGAGGTCTAGATGGCACTCTTCTTAGATGTTTAGAAAGAGACGAAGCTCAAATTGCGTTACATGAAGTGCATGAAGGGATATGTGGTCCGCATGCTAGTGGTCCTACCTTGGCCAAGAAACTCATCAAGACTGGATATTACTGGCCCAATATGGAAAAAGACTCATATCAGTTTGTCAAGAAATGTAAGCAATGTCAAATTCATGGAGACCTCATACATGCACCAGCACAGGAACTACAACCACTCACGTCTCCTTGGCCCTTTTGTCAGTGGGGACTTGATCTCATAGGCAAGATTCACCCTTCTTCTTCCAATGGTCATAAATTCATTATCACAGCCACAAAGTATTTCACAAAGTGGATTGAAGTCGTGCCTCTCACACAAGTCACTGGAAAACAAATTGCTACCTTCATCCTTAACTATATCATTTACCGATATGGTATTCCTGATTTCATTATTACTGATAACGAGCGTCCCTTCAAAAATCAGGATGTTCGTGAACTCTGTGACCGCTTCCATATTTCCCATCGTTTCTCCATACCATATTACCCCCAAGGTAATGGCCAAGCTGAGGTGTCTAATAAAACAATTCTTAAAATCCTCAAAAAAATAGTCGACGACACTGGCCGTAATTGGCATATCCAACTCAATCCTGCACTTTGGGCCTACCACACAAGTGTCTGCACACCTACAGGAGCTACACCCTACTCACTTGTCTACGGTGCTGAAGCCATCTTGCCTATTGAGGTTGAGTTACCTTCTTTACGGGTCTCTTTGCAAAACATCATCAGCAATGAAGATTACAGGGTCTCTCGCTTACAAGAACTAGAACTGCTGGATGAACGGAGACAAACTGCTTTTAATCATCTCAAGGCTTACCAACAACGAATGAGTCGCAGCTACAACCACAAAGTCAAGCCTCGCACATTTGAGGTAGGTGATTTGGTTCTCAGAGAAAATCCCAAGAATCAGCAAGACAGAGAGAAGAGGGGCAAGTTCGAACCAAACTGGCTTGGTCCTTACATCGTTACAGCAGCCTATGGATCTGGTGCATATCAGCTTTCAACTATAGAAGGTGAACCTTTGGAGGATCCTATCAATAGCATGCACCTTCGCAGGTTCTACACATAGCTCTTCGGAATATCTTAATTCAAAAATACAAAAAAAATCAAAAAAATACAAAAATACAAAAAAAATCAAAAAAATTCAAAAATACAAAAAAAAATCAAAAAATTCAAAAATACAAAAAAAATTATAAAAACAAAAAAAATCGTTACTTGGTGAAAACCTGGCAAACAGGCACCTTGTGACAGAAAAAATCAAAAAATCGAAAAAAGTAAAGAGAAATAATTTCGTCCAATGGTGAAAACCACTTCGGTGGTGCCCTGGGCAAGTACCATGGTGAAAACTGGGTCACCAACACCATGCGTAGAGACATTGCTCCTCCTTCCTTCAGGATTCACTTTCATCACTTCACATTGCACACACTCACAACCTATTCACTCACAATAAACTTACCCATTCCCATCATGGCTTGTTATTGATCTACCCAAGATTGGTTAGCCATTCATAATAAACCCCCCTTTTCACTCCCTTTCCATCCATAATAAGTCAGATCCTATCTGTGGCTAAGGCAATTCCTACGTCTAGTGATGGGTGTGGAACTGAGAACACCACATGTTTTGAGGAGTACAGTTTCTTCCAGCTTCCTTCAAGTCTATCCGCGCACAATCTGCAATAAAGCAATATTTGCATCACAGATCCGCAATAAAGTTTCATCTTCTCCACAATAAAGTATCAGTTTCATGGATTCAGTCAGTTTCAGATGAGCCAGCAGCAACAATGGGCTTCAACAAATCAAATCTTTCAATAGACTCAGACAACATATGGTTCAGTGCTATCTATCCTTTTTGTGAAAGTAAACATTGTGACCACAATCAAAATTCGAGTTATACAAGTGACAAGAGACACTAAACTTGAGGACTACAATGGATGTTGGTGTCGAGTCTTGGTTTTCTTTTGATTTTATCTTTTGGTGACATGTCTTTTAGCTTTTCCAGGATGTCTTTGACTAGAGATTCTATCTCCAGGATGTCTTTGACTAGAAAGGCGAGGATGGGGTATCGTCACCTATTTGCATTTGCTATCTGTGGATTGTCTTTTAGTAATGCTATGACTTGTCCAAGGATATGAGGACACTGTGAGTCTAGTATGAACTGGGGCATTCCTTGTTTGTGACTGTCTTATCTCCATGCAAACGAGTACAATGACTTTCTGGGTCAAACATATGCCTCGATTGTCATAACCTACTTGCCATAATAAAGCTCAATGATGATGACGCACAAGAAGCTCTTTCACATTCATATCTTCTATCTTTCATCCCCCTTTCTTGATTGACTTCCATCGTCCTTCTTGAGTCTGCGTAGCTTGCTATCACATGATTGAGTATAATGACACACCAAAAACATTTGCATTTCATGTAGTTTACATTTCACACATATCACAATTGCATCACATCCTGCACACAACACCTGTTAGCACAATTTACATTTGCATTATCATATTCATCTGTATTACATACATTCGCATTTGCATCATACATCACATATAAAACACAAAAGAACAAAAATATTGCATTTGCATCATATACATTTTTGTATCCATCACATAGAAACATACATCATCAAACATCTCATCACATAGGTACACATGCATATAGCTGCCGCAAAGATGAATCATCTCATATATATATAAAGTGTCATGATACAATGATGTCAAAATCATATGGCTACAAAATCACCCGCAAGTGTCTACAATACAAAAATGGTACAAATACTGATACAAGGGAGCCCTCTATGGCTATGATGAACTCCCTCCCTCGGAGCCACCTAGCCTCGACGGAATCTGAGCCCTAGAAGGACCCGCTCTAGGATCACCCTACCTGTCCCCTCTATCTGGTGGTGGTGGAGGACCCATGACCCCACCTCTCGATGCCTGTCTCCTCCGGCTCCCTCCCGTAGCTGTCGTTGTCCGCGATGGTCTATGGAAGCTCCTCGCCCACTGATCTGCTGGCATGGCACCATAATAAAGGTCCCTCCAGTAGGCAATCTCCTCTCCGGCTCGCAGGACATATGCATAGCCTGCTCCTGCATCCTCCGTCGCCTGCCTCCCTGCTCTCAGCCTCCATGTAGTGCTGAATCGCCTGATCCCTCTCCCACTCAGTATCCCTGAGCCTGATCCTAAGTCGGTCCCTCTCCCTCTCCAGATCCTAGATCTCATCTGCCTGGCCCTGGCAGATCTCCCTGAGCTCAATCAGCTCATCCTCTTCTAGATCCCCACCCTCTGCCTCTGCCTGTGGCTCTCCCTCTGTGGGTGCCTGCCCTTGTGCTTGTCCCTGTGCCTATACTGGTGCCTGAACGGGTACCTATCTCGGTACATGTCTAGGTCCCTGTACCTATCTCCATCCCTGCTCCTGTGCCTGTACTGGCACCTGTCCCTGTACCTGTCCCTATCTCTGTCCCTGTGCTCTAGGACCCTGTGCTGCTGGTACTTGCAGGGGCAATCCGCCATGACCCCTCACCACCTGGGCCTGTCCCTCCTGTCCACCCTCCCTCCAAGGTGCCACCCTCCTCTCCCCAACTACTCCCCTCCGCCTCCGTCGGCCTCGGCCTCCATCACCCCCACCATCATCATCATCATCTCCTCCTCCATTTCCCTCCTATAGCTCTCCTAGATCTGTCAATCGAGGGAATGGATGTTCGGCCCAATATGCTGCATACTCCGCATCCATCCCGGTGTCCTCAATCTCTGGCCACATATCCCAGGGTAGGGGCACCATCTCTGCTAGCTGTGTCAGTGCCTGATCATATGACAATAAAGGCCCGAACTGCGCCTGATCCCTCACTGTGTGGGCATACATACCCGAGCCTCGTGGCATCCTCTGGATCCTGCCATACTTCCTACATACTCTGTCCACCAACTGTCTCTCCAGTATATAGGGCATCCGCCCAATCAGATACCTGCTCCGGAAGGTGTAAGGCAGCTCCACTGCGTCATCCTCCCACTCCTCACATCCCAGATATGGCCTCCAGATGACTACGTCAATGTCATCTATCACTCACCGCCAATGCTCTAACTTGTCAATCCGTGGCTACGAAGTGATCATGTCATACAGATGAACAAAACTCCATCCATGACCTCTCCCTCTGAAATGTATTAGTCGCATAATAGGCAGATGCTTGTATGCCCAAACCTGCAGTAGTGTCACTCCACAGCCCAGTCCCACTGCTCCATGGTATACAAACTGGTGAAGCTCATAATATAGGTGGGCCAACACACATGGACCCCACGCATATCTGGTGTGTTGCATCACCAGTGTCTCCAGTGCTCCTCCCTAGCCCACTGCCAACCCCCGTGTCGCCCTGTCCAGACATAGGAACCCACTGATAGCTCCTCGAATCACAGCTGGCAAGGCTAACCCTGTCACGGTCATGGTGTCCCATGCCACATGTCCTGCTCTCATCTCTAGGCTGGGATCCTAAAATACCCATCTCAAAGCCTCTCTATCTCCATTGCGATCATATGGAATCAGATCTCTATCAATCGGTATATGAAGAATCCTATAAACATCCTCCAGGGTGACTATCATCTCCCCCATCGACAAATGGAATGTGTAAGTCTCTGAATGCCATCTCTCGGCCAGCGCAGTCAGCAAACCCATGTTTGCCCGAAACTCAGGCACATATAGCATGTGTCTCAAACCCATCTCCTCGATGGCAGCTCTATCCTGAAATGACAACTCGGTCGCAACCTCTGCGTCGACGGGAATCTCTCCCATGGCTCCAGCATAGGCAAATACTCCTGCAGTCACACAAATCAATCATGTCAGTCATTGTGGCATTCACTGTTCATCACAAAATGCTACTTTTTATCTGAATGCATATGGCTATCTATCCTAGTGACACTCATTGTTCATCACAAAGTGTTGCTGATTATCCTAGTAGTGCTCCCTGTTCATCACAAAGTACTACGTGTGTGACACTCCCTGTTCATCACAAAGTGTTACTCACATCTTGCACTCCCTGTCCATCACAAAGTGCTGCTCATATTTCAGTACTCCCTGTTCATCACAAAGTACTCTATCTTGGTACTCATTGTTTCTCACAAAGTGCCTTGATCTATCCTAGTCTTCCTAGAGGACCTGCTTGAGTGTATCCTCTCAGCAGCTTATCCAATCGACAGCGTATGTTCATCACATAACTGCCGATTTGACCTAGAAGGTAAAACCTTGCATTTTTCAGACATAAACGTGTTTCTAACTCATAAACGCACCTATAGACTGCACAAGCGTGCCTAAACAACACAGACGCGCCTGTTTTACATAAACGTGCCTACATTGTTCACAAACGCGACTTTGCAACATAAACGCCCTTGGAGGACGTAGACGCGCCTGGCTTTGGCACAAACGCGGTTCCAGACATAGACGTGCCTGGCACCGACACAGACATGCCTGTCGGACACAGACGCGCCTGACACCGACATAGATGCGGTTTCTCGGTTTTTGTATTTTTTGCACCCTACTTCTAAGCGCATTTATTACTCTATTCGGCATGCATTAATGACAAACTTAAATGCGTCAAAGTACAAGGAGGTTTGGTGGTACTTACCGGCTCTCTTGCCTCTGCTAGTCTCTGAAATCGGCGAACGCGGTCGAATCTATGTACGAAGGCCATCGCTGCTGACTGCTGCTGCTCTTTTCTCGCTCTGCACTTTGATCTCGTGAAGGTGTAGATTGACAATGAGGATATCGTTTGCCCGTGGTCTATCTTATAGCCTACCCTAGCCCTCGCATTCATTTCCTGAGTCAGTCTTCCTTATCCCGTGACTTTGTCACTTTATCCGGTCAATCCATTCTATCTTGTCTTTCTTATCGAGAGATTGTCTACAATCTTTTCAGACATTTTCATCCAATCTCTCGAGGGGGCATATCATTCCCATTCTGGGGCAACTCTGTATCAGTTCATCTTATCTTCTTTGAAACAACGCGACAAGCCGCATTGTCTCAAAGAGGGGCAAAATGTAGACACTCAAAATTGTTCAGTCTAATTAAATAAATATTTTATTTATTTAATTATCTAAGCCTAATTCTTCTATTAATTAAATAAATCTTTATTTATTTAATTAATTCATTTATCCTCTTCTAGCCTTATTTCTCATTTAAATAAATACATTTATTTATTTAAATTATCCCTTTCCTAAATTAAATAAATATTTAATTTATTTAATTATCCTACTTCTTCTATTAATTAAATAAATTTTTATTTATTTAATTAATTCATTATCTTTTTCTACACATGACACATGTCATTCATCTCTTAATTCATACACTACCTACCCCTTTCATTATTTTATTATTTCTTCTACCTACCCTCTAATCCTAGCCGACCTCCTTTTTACACCTCTCAATCTTATCCCTCCATTTCATATTGTGTCTTCTATTTAAGGAGATGCCTTCTTCATTATCAAACCCTAACAACTTGATCAATTGGCTACACTACGATCCTACTTGCAACCACATTCCGTTCTTTGTTGAGCTCTTGTGCACATAAAATCTGAGAGCAAATATATCAAGCAAGATCAATGGAGATAGGAAGAATGGAGATCAAAACCCTATTGGACATGTGATGGTATAATCTTTGTGATTTCATGTGATTTGCATTGTCTTAGGTAATCTTCATATGTTATGGTGGATCTTTGTTGATTGTTAGGCTAGGGTTTTGTGGTTGAATTCATTTAGCCTTTCAATATTGTTATTATTGTTATCCATTTTCACCATATACACTTATAACTGATTTTCATCCTACCAGCCTGTGCAATACGGTTTTACAAGATCTTTTCTAAAGTTGTTAACAGAATCAAACCTTTTTTGGATAGATGTATTAACCCCTTGCAGCTCGGGGTTTTGTTCTGGGCAAGCAGATCCTCGATTCGGTCATAACTATTCATGAAGTCCTTCATTCCATGGAGAAGAGTCACAACCCAGATATGACTTTTAAACTTGACATCTCTAAGGCTTATGATAAAGTGAACTAGAATTTCCTGTATGTTTTCCTATCCAAGTTGGGATTTCGGGAAATATTCCTCAATGTTATCAAGATGGCGGTGGAAAGTGTTCACTACTCGGTGATTGCCAATAGAACTCCTTGGAAATTTTCAAGGCTGGGAAGGGTCTAAGGTAGGGTGACCCTCTATCACCTTACTTATTTATTATGGTAGCAGAAGTTCTGAGCCAGAACTTCTCCCACTTGATCAGGAATAGAAGAATATTAGGTGTGAAATCGGCTTCTACCCTTCCCCTGATGGTTATGCATCAATTTATTGATGACACTTTCATGCTTGGCCAGTCGTCTGTTATTGAAGCTAAAGAATGGAAACACTTGTTGGTGGATTACGCCAAGGCCTCAGGACAACTTATTAACTATAACAAGAGAAATTTACTTTTTCAACATGGATAGGAATCTCCAAAATAAACTAATCCACATTCTTGGATGTCGTGTTGCTAATCTCCTTGATTCCTACCCGAGTCTTCCCCTCACGATTAAGGAGGTCACCCCCCCAGTTTTGGGAGTCTATATTGGAAAGAATGCATAAGAAACTTGACAGTTGGATAGGAAAAAGTTTGAGCGGTGCCGATAAATAATCCAAAGAAGTTTTTTGTGGATGGGTATGGAGGAGAAATCTAGAATCAGTCTTGTCAACTAGGAGGTGGTGTGCAAACCCAAGTACATGGGAGGCCTAGGGATCAGAAAATTTTTGGACCTAAATAAGGCCTTGCTGACTAAAATTGGATGGAATCTTGTGATGGGAAGTGCTGACTAGTGTAAGATTATGAGGGCTAAGTACTTCAACCACACCCCATTTTCTTTCCTTGTATCCTCTCATGACCTCCCTTCAGACTCTAACATATGGAAAAAAACTATCAAAAGCTAGAAACTGCTTAAGGGAGGCCTAAAATGGTAGTTGGGCAATGGTGAGAAGATTAGGTTATGGGAGGATAACTAGATTAGGGATAAACCCATGGCCTTTACTCGCTTCAGCTGCCTCATAGGGAGTCTCAAGGATTGTCTTGGTCCTCTTGTGATGAATTACATATCCCCCCTTCATCATTGATTGAGGCTTGCTGATGGCCTACGAGATAACACTCATTTGGGTCATTTGGTTGGGGAACTTTAGTCTATTCTTAAGGAGGTCAGCATTCCCCTATTTCCCCATGCTGACAAGTTTGTTTGGGCTTTGAATCCCTCTGGGTCCTTCAGTGTCAAGTCAGCCTACAATCTTCTCATCACTCCTACCAATGATTGCTATAGCTAGAGAAAAGTTTGGAATTCGCAGCTTATCCAAAAAAAAGAAAATTTCTGGTGGACGGCTCTCCATGGAAAGATCCTAACCATTGATAACCTTAAGAGGAGAGGCTTCTGATGGCCAATTGGTGTGTGTTATGTAATCGCGCTAAGGAAAATATCAATCATCTCTTTATTCATTTCCCCTTCGCCTCCATGGTTTGGTACAAAGTCTTACAAAAATTCTACATCGCCTATACCTTCTTAGAAGACTTGCAACAATTTATCATCAACTGGAAGTACTCGTCTTCTCACTCCCTGATCATACAGTTTGGGAAACTCATCCCTCCTCATATTTGCTGGAACATCTGGAAGGAAAGGAATAACCAGATATTCTGTGATACCAAAAACTTTGTGGACACAATGGTCGGTATAATGGAGAAACTTCTTAGGGAGAATGCTATGGTCTGCAAATGGAAAAAGTTGCATTATGCCCCTTTGGAGATGGATTGTAGTTGGGTTAGGATATGGAATTTGCTTGACAACTTCCTCCAATATGACAATTCTAAAAGGTTGGAGATATTCAACACTAGATGGTCGACCCCTCCTCCCTCATGGTTTAAACTCAATTTTGATGGTGTCGCTCGCAGTGGGGTTGCGATGGGAGGTGGAGTTATAAGGGACAACTTGGGCAATTTGGTTTTGGCCTATCCTGGAAATTTTGGTTCCGCCTCGAGTAAGGCTGAAGCCCTGGTGCTCTTTTGGGGTCTTAAATTGGCTCTCACTATTGATGCTAAAAGATTGGTCATTGAGGGGGATTCTAAACTAATCATTGAGGCAACTAAAGATGTTTTTGGGATCAGTTGGATGATTCACAATATTCTCAAGGACATATGGTCTATGATTGTTTGACTAGAGGAATTTTGTATTCAATATATTTATATAGAGGGCAATTTGGTGGCGGACTCCCTGGCTACGGTGGGCCTTGAGTGAAAGGCATGAGGTGCTGGAGACACTTGGTATCGCTTTATGACAGACAAAAATCCCTCATAGGGAGAGATCAAAATTACCTCACCAACCAATGAATTGCTATGGTTTATGTTATGAGTGGATATACTGGTCTATCTAGGGGATCGTGATGAAGGAAGGAAATTCAAATTCGAATTGGGCGGGTTTTTTCCAAGGTGGCCAATGGTGGTCTCCATACTCTTCAGTGCTTTGACTTGGTGATGACGTGTTTGGCCACCTATACTTGTAATACCGATGATTTGCAGCTATGTCTTTTAATCATTATTATGATAGACCATAGCAAGTACAATAATTATTGCTTTAACTAGAGTTCAATATTTTTCCAAAATGAAGCTTTTAGCAAGTTGGTGGAGGAGATAAGAGGTGTCCTTTCACATGCTTATCGGAGATGGAAAGTACTTGCCTTGGGAAGCACCATAAATGATAATTATTATCATTTTTATTACACTTCGTCTAAAATTATGTTGGCCATTATTGCTCTTCACACTGGTTTCTCTCTGCAAGTCCATATTCAGTTCAACGCTGCTTACCAAACTCACTCTGGAGGAAACTAATATGGGGGGGATTTAGTCTAGGTTGAGCCATACATTATTGATGAGAGCATCCACAACGACCCTTATGTGTGGATATATGTCAAGGAAGGGGGGATTGTTTCATTCATGGAAGCCATGACTGGGTTTGATGAGTCTTTCCATGCAGTTTGTTAATAGATGGAATGACAAGAGAGTCTTCATGGGTGTTATCTCTTTTGAAATTAATGAGGATGTCATTGCCCAGGCTACGGGTCTGTCTACTGATGGAAGGAAATGGAAAAAGACTAGTAGGGTCACTAACGAAACCAACATGAACAGATTCTTCAAAAAGGGTGAGGAGCTTGTTAAGCTACGGGGGGGCTTCAACGGAGATTATCTTCCTTATCTGTGGGACCAAGTGTGGAAAATTGTCATCAAGTATTTTACCCTTGAAGGGAGATATGGGGTTTTCTATTACTACCACTTCTCGTTGCTTAATCATTTTCGTAACCATGATATTATTTCTTTTCCCTTCTTTTTACCTCATGCTTTGGAGTCCACTATTAAGGATGTTCGGCAATGTATGAGTCAAGATAGCAATTACACTATCCTTCACCAGGGTTTAATGTTTCATCTCTACAATTTCCATTGGTGCCTCTGTCCGCCCAAACCTATCTCTGTCAAGCTTGACCCCTCCTTCCTGGGCCCCTCTACTGACCCTGCTAGTGGTAAAAAGGGAAATAAGAAGACCTCAAAAAAATCCCAATACCCCTTGTCAATCCCCTAGCAACACCCCCCTCATTTCCCCTCCTAAAATTGGGGGAAAAAATATATATAACCCTTCTGCTGCCAAAGTCGCCGAGCCAAAAAACCCATAAATTATCCCAAGGTCCTTTTAGTTGAGTCTGACATGGAAGATGGTGTGACCCCTCGTAGGTCCAATAGATTCATTGTTAAACCCCATATGAAATAACTTATTGTGAGAAAAAACTATGCCAAAGATGATATGTAAGACCCAGAGAAGGAGGATAGTGATAAGGCCGAGGATGACATGGAGGACACAGAGGTTTCAGAGTCTTCTAAGCTGGACACCAATGCTCTTGACTCTAGGACCTTGTAGGAAGAAAGTAAGAACACCTCCTGTTTGTCTGATACCCCCCGCCCCCCCCCTAATGATAAAGGTAAACAGATCTGTGAGGAGGATGGGAGGAAGTCTGAGGGCTTTCAAACAGTTGTTGATGGAGGTGAAAAGGAAGAGGTTTTCCGATGTGCAGGATGTAAAGCTATTTGTGAGGGACCGAACAGTGTGAAAAAGAAGCTAGACTCTCTGGATATGCATGTCAACAGAATTGCAAAATTTGCCTTGAAGGTCATGCATTCGTCGGTCACTACTCTATGTCTTCTACATCAGGACAAAGAGAACCATGGAGGCTTGGGAGGTGACACCACGAAAGATTTGTTTGAGTTCCTTGCTGATGATTGGACTGGTCTGCTGCTTTCCCAGCACATGGTGGCTGGAAAAAATGAATAATGGGTGTTTTTTCCATTTTTGTTTAAGGTTTCGAGGCTGGATCTGTTGGATCCTGGTTATGTTTAATTTCAGCATCAGCCCTATGTGGCTTGTTAAGACTTTTTTTTTTTTCCAGATAGTACAGTATGAACAATATGCTTACTACTAGGGATAATTGGTTTAATGTTAGTTTATTTGTAGATATTTTCTTTATTAGATGTTATATGGATAGGATTGCCATCAATTTTGTGATATTCTATAGTAGTAGGTGGATTATGTTTTTGATAGTTAAGATAGGGATTGGCTGAGACTTTGTCATTTTGCTACTGTCTATGTGTTGTTAATGCTCTCTTTGAGGCTTGTTGTGTAATCCGAGTCAGCGCCCTTTTTTTGGATACTTTATTATCAAAAACAATAGAAGAAACCTTATAACCAACATCATTAATTTTATTGTCAGTAGCAGATTTGTAGTGGCAAGCAAAAGACCTGCAAGTAAATCTATAGTAGAATGGAGAGGGGGAAAAGTAATTGTTCAAAGAAAGAGATGGCCCTAAATCCTCAAGTAAATTAGTTGAACCAGGAGGAGAATAAATAGGAGTGGGTGTTTTTGATTTCTTTGAAATAACATCATCCTTAGAAGCAACATCATAAAAATAGTACGGTGGTCACAAACAACATTCTTCCACCAAGTTGAGGAAGATTGCCCGCGAGAACTATGAGAGCACTCAAAAGCCAAATTCCTAGTAGAAAAATAGTTCCTATAGAGAAATTATAGATTCCCTCATAGTCCACCAACTGACACCAAAATCTATCATTAACCTATAAAATAAACTGACCAAATAGAGCTTTTGAAATATAAACTTTAACTAGAATGTGAGAAAAGGATGTATGACCAAAGACTTTGGTAATAGAGTCCATATGTAAGAATATACCTCAAGTATTATCAATAGACTCATAGGATTTATCATACCAAAAATAAAGGGGAAGATAGGCAACCTTACCCACACCAACAAAATATTAGTTGAATCTTTGAAAGGATTGAAAGAAAAAAATTAGGGGAACACAGAGAGGGGATGAGAATCCCACCTCCAAGGCCTACCATCAAGAACAAACTACTAATCATCCTCATAATTTAATAAAACCATCAATAAAATAGTGGTATTAGGGTAAATCTCTCAAACCAATTGGACCTAGCAATGTAAATTGAGAAGAGGAGGCAAAAAATAAAAAAATCTAAGATTAATCCCTTTATAGAAAAAAATCTCCACATTCAGGAACTAATTTTTTCAAAGGAATCGTATGAGAAATAGAAGCATAGGGGACTATCAATTTTTGAGAAGCACTAGGGACACTAGTAGCCTTGGCTACATTAGCAGTCAATAAAATTTTCCATAATAGGTCTGCATAGGATGCTCACTGGCTGGAGCTAGAGAAAACATCAGTGGCTCCAATACAACAAACCAACATCTTAGGAGAGGAGGTCCCACCCAAAGTCAAGGACATGACACCATCTAGCATAAGATCCTGCCTAAATGGAGCCCCAACCATAGCCACCTCGTGACCAGCAACAGGCTCAAAAGAGCCACCAGAATTGGAAGAAAGGTCCACCACCACATCTACTAGAGGAAAATATGTAGTAGAGGACTGACCCACAAGGAGAGGCAACAATGTGAAATTTGAAAATATCAGTGAGCAGGAGCGACCAAGAAACGT
The DNA here is from genome assembly GCF_030272615.1 of Cryptomeria japonica. Lineage (NCBI taxonomy): Eukaryota > Viridiplantae > Streptophyta > Pinopsida > Cupressales > Cupressaceae > Cryptomeria > Cryptomeria japonica. The sequence goes on along the minus strand of NC_081410.1, from coordinate 137,939,461 downwards.
TTTCAAAGCTTCAATATCTTCATGTTTATGTTTCTATGATAAAAGTTTGTTGAGAATATTGAAGAGGGGAAAAGACTTGTGAAGTGGATTTAGTTAGAAAACATGCAAGTCAAACATATAATCATATGAAATCCAATACACAACTCCAAAATGCATGAAAACATGAATAAGATGCATATACCTCACAAAACCTTATACCTCTCCCTCGGATTGAGCTTGATGAAGTGAAGGCACCCCTTGGTGATGCTCCACTTGATTTGGATGGCTCTCCAATGTTGTGCACAAATGGAATGGATTTGGAAGACGATAAGGATGAGATGATCAAGTGTGGATGAGATATGATTTGAACATGATAAGGTTGCCAAGATGATTTCTTGGGCTCAAAAGGATAGCATGAGATTACTAAACTTGGAGATGAAGAATGGAGGGATGGAGTCCTCAATTTATAGGAAGAGGAGAGGAAGAATGGATGGCTAGGATTGCTTGTGAGCTCACACAAGGCCTAAGAGTGGGTGTGGAGACCAAGAGATATGCCTTAAAGGCATTTCTTGTCTCCACACTCCTCAAGGTGCATTGGGAAGATTTCCCAAGGTACCTTGAGAAGAGAAAGGTGCATTGGGAAGGCTTCCTAATGTGCCTTGAGAGGAGCAAGGTGCATTGGGAAGTCTTCCCAATGTGCCTTGAGAGGAGCAAGGGATGTGACATTCCTTGAAGAATGGAGACGAGGAATAAAAATTTCTCCAAAAAGGGGTAATCATAGGGATTGGAGGAATAAGAAGGAATTAAAAATTCCTTGGGAGAGGTGCTGCCTAGAGGAATGTGAGATTTTGAAAATCTCACATTCACCTAGGAAAAGAGCATTTAAAGCTAGTGGTTGGATGGAAGGGACAAGGGGTTGACTTTGTGACTAATCATGATGATTAGTCACTAGCAACTTATTAGGAAGGGGATTAGAGGAAATGTTAGGTGGGATTAGGATTTGTAGTAGGTTTTGACTAGGAGAGAGAATGAGTGGAGGGAATTAAAAATTAGAAGAATAAGGTTAAGTGAGTTTAGGGAGTTTCTAGAAGACTTTATTAGGTTAATGATGAATTAAGAAGATGGTTTGTAGGAAGCATGTGGGTTAACTAATTAATTGAAATTAATTAGCTAAGAGGGAGATTTGTGAGAATTCAATTTTTAGAAGAATAAAGAAAGGGATTGATTTATTAAATAAATCAGTCACATACTATAGTGACAATATCAATTATATTTAATTAATATTGAGGAGAATTTGAATTAACATAATTAATTAATTAATTATGTGAGGAATTAAAAATAATTAAAAATAATTATTTCTAAGTGTCTCAAATATCACTAATTTTTCTTACAATTTGTGTTCTTGAATATATGGATCTTAATGTTCTCTTATTATAAAATTTATATTATTTGAAAGTGTTATTAATGATGTATTGTGTCATGTTGGTATCAATGCATGAAATAAGTAATTTAATATAGATTATGTGCAATATTAATTATTAAATTATTAAAATTTAAATTTTCAAAATCAGGTATATCTCAAGAAATGTTATAGTATATGTGTAGGTACTATTAAGGTGTTTTAAAACCTTAATTTTATAAAATAGATTTTGTGACCATTAAATTAAAAAAAAATGTTTTCATTATATATTCACGGTAGGGGACTCAGACCCATTATAGAGTAGCCATCAATGAAGAGGAAAGCCACCAAAAGGTGAGATTAACCAAACCAAAATATTTTGACCTTATCTATAAATAATAGGAAACAAAGGGACCTAACCTTGATTACATTCTCATCACTTTTTAGTATTGACAGGGACCCTAAAACCCTAAAGAAGCACCTTTAATAGTTGCAATGACAACCAAGGAAGGGGCCCAACTAGCACCCCAATACGAGAACAAAATAAACAAAAAATTTATTGAAGAGAGATAAGAACAAAAAGTTTGAACTATATAAAACATAGCCAAATAAGAGAATAATAAGAAACCTCAAACAAGAAGAAATGATAACTATCTTCCAATAAAAATTGAATTGGAAATAAGACAATTACGAAGAGAGCAAGAATCAAGCCTAGACAAGGAGAAGAAGAAAACATACAAAACCTTAAGACATGAATCCCACAAAATCCATCCTTTGAAGATTTTACTAGTAATATCCATCCAAATAAAAGTTAGCATCCTTGCAAACCCTACTATAGGAGCCACCTAAATAGACTTAGTAGCAACTAAACACTCCATAGAAGCCATAACACATGTCATAGTAATAGAAACACTAGACGCCTCCACCACTCTCAAAGGAATAGTTTCCACTTCGATATGAGATATGTAAGAGAGATCTCAAGTAGAGGATCTATCTCCACCTTAATAGGCGACTTTGAAACTCAATATTATAGCACCAAGGCTAGAAAACCTTCAAAAGGACCACTTAAAGGCAAAATTGTTATGAATCGTACTTCAATCATTACCCCTATAGGATCATAAGTAGAAAAGAACTCCATACCATAACATTGTATGCTGGAACCAAGAGATGAAAGTCAAAAACAACTCTTAAGGGTTCCAACAACTCCTAGAATGCTTTCTGGAAAGAAAACTAAGGAGATGGAGGTTGCAACAACAAATAGTATTTCCTATGCCTGAATAAATGACACCATACCTGCCTAAGAACAATGCACCTCTATAGGACTAGTATAGGACTAGTAGAAAAACAAGTGGGAGAAATGGTAGAAGGGGCCCCTACATAGGATCCTATCTACAAAGATAGAGTAGAGTAAGCTTGTAAAATCCAACCCGCAATAAAACACCAACTGGTAATCATAACAATCTATTGAGGTGAAGAAACCTCCACCAAACCCACCCTATCAACTAGAGGTTGAAGGGAAAAAATAGAGACATGGGTTGTAACATCTTTAACATAAAGGAGCCTAGGATAAGATTGAGCATGGATATTACCCAAAAATATATGATGTAGCTTGCCGACCCCATAAAAGATAATGCCACATATTAGGGGATAAGAGAAAAGAATAACCACTACAAGAAGAACCCTTTAAAACTTGAACCATATCTACTAGCAAAGGGCAACAAAAGAAAAGAGGAAAACCCACACACAAACAACTTCCTCCACACCACTACCCAAAAAAAAAGTCTTGAGCACCACTGGCAATGGAGACCCCCACCCAGATACACCAGAAGGCTCGTAACAATTTTTAAACCCCAGAAAGGAAACTAATCTGAGCCAAATATCAAAGATGGAAAGCACTAAGACCTCCTTTGAGACAACCACAAACATGCAAGGGCCCAAGACTCCTCTACCAAAAGCCAAAGCAAATAAACACAAAATGGGCACAAAACTATTGAGACCATCTAGGTCACCATCCATCCTACCATTCATGCCACTAGGAACTAGAAATGTAACTAGATCTAAAGCCAAGGCTGCCTCCTCATCATCATCCGCATCTTCTTCCCCCTCTTTAGATTCATCTCCATTTGAAGCCCTACTTGCACTACAATTCTTGCTCATAATTATTACCTAAAATTAATTCGATATTAGACCACATCATTTATTATGTAAAAGGGTAGTGTGATAAAAAAAACTATATTAATTATACTAAATACTTTTTATACCATTATAGCCAATATTTTATGATAATGTAATAAATAATAATAAGGTTGGCAGGGTGTATATGTGATTTATTTACATAATCAAAATCTATCATCCATTAATTCTTAAGATAAATATTATACTTTTTTAGTAATTGTACAAATCAATCATTATAACTAATTAGGGATAACTTTTTAGAAAAGTTCTTCAAAATATTCCATAAAATCCTCGTGAATCCTGATTGGTTACATTAATTTCTATGATGACTATTAGCATTTTTAAATTAAAATTCTATCAAATTTATGTACATCATTAATTGTATTTTTTCTTGGTAAATTTTTTATTAATGTTAAAATATAAGGTAAGTGTTGGGGAATGATCAAATGATACTAATAAGTAGTTAAGTTTTGGTGATAATTTATGTACATCACTAAATTATAATTTTCTTGGTAAAGTATTAATTAATATTAAAAAAAAATATAATTTTTTGGTGAACAATGAAATGATACTAAAAAAAAGTTCAGTTTTGGTGCTATTCTTCTTTTGAAAAAGAGAATATTAACTTGGGCTAACCTTAAACTTAAAAGTTATTTGAATTATGAGTCTATCAAAATCCACACAATCAATTAGTGTAGTCCCACCAAATTCTCTTTTGTGTTTTCATAATGTTGAAGTGAGGATTATTGGATGGCATCCACCAAAAATTTAAAAGGGTACACCATTGTGGGAATCGAAGGAGCAACATCTCCTCACAGGTTCTGGGGACAACGAACCTAGCATGCTCTTGATTATAGTACCAAAATGTCAAGGAACAATGCATCTTAAAGTCAAACACAAATATATTTCTCTATTAGATCTCACACATCCAAATTTTTAAAATCTTGTGATATATTAAAAAAATGTATACATAATCTCATGTCAAACTATGAATGAATTTACACCTTATATTATCATACTATTCTAACAATTGGTTTTTTCTTTAAATATGCACACCTTATTTCGAATTTTTACTTTATTTAAAATAATTAAATATACTAAATTATCAAGTATTGATGTCTGAATCAATAATCCCTCATTAAAAACTAGAGCCGAGGCAACTAATAAATGTCTGTATCTAAAATTATTTTATTGTTTTCTCTTATTAAATGGACTAGCACTGTTATCTAAACTTTTCTAGGTGAATAGTAATGATAAAGTTCAAATAGTGAATATATTATTTATTATTTTCAAAGTTACTTCTACATTCAAGAAACAAATTGAGTCTCTTAGAAACTCATTCGGAATGGTCGGAGGAGGGGATCAATCATGGATAACACTCTTAAACTGCATATAGCTGTCAAGATGAGGGAAAAGCAGGGAACTTGGTCATGGCCAAACTTTTATCCTCCACGCTCTCCAATTCAACTACTGTTACTACTTCCACTTTCCCCTCTTCAACTACTATTACTACTTCCACTTTTCCATCTTCAGCTTCAACTCTCAATCGCTTCTTTCTTTTATACATGCAATATATTATCATCTGAACTGAAGCTAATGGTATTCCAAAAAAATTGGGGGCCTGCATCAATCAAACGAAAATGAGATTAGACTTAAGTGACCCAAACATGATTCCTGATCAATATGGATTTGTTTCTGGTGAATGTGTAATTACCATGATAAGAATGTCTTTACTGAGAGCACCATACACCAACCACAACACACTGCCGAGGAATGCAAATAATGAGAAATAGAATGACATGCACTCCACGCTCTTTGTTCTAACTACTGTTCTCTATATCAACACCAACACACATATATGTCAGTAGTAGCACTAATTCCAGGGCTTCTTACAATATAGATTTCAATGAGATTGCTTACAATATCGGAGAGTGGAGATCCATAGAGAATGATAGAGGCCACCATTCCAGTACTTCCCACGACCAATTTCTTCTGTGCATTCAAACCCCACATAGAAACTGTCACCAAGCTTACGAAAGCCATCAACACTCCTACAACCATCGTACCCATTATTCTCTGCAATGTCATTTTTAGCCAGTTAGATGCATGGTAAATCAACTTCTAAATTATAAGAGGACAGTTATCTGCACAGTGTAAGATGATATACCTTGGATTTGGGTAGAAGCAGCACTGTAGAAGGAGACTAATGGTATTGATAGCGAGGACAAGAGCGTTATCCCATCCATTGCTAATGAGAGGAGAGCCATACCAAGCGTACACAAGACAGTTGAACAGCCCCACTGCGTAGGGTAACCCTGACATTTCTCCACTTGTCTTGTTCAACATCACTCTCCTGAACGTACATCTGCCATCTCAACATATACCCATATGATCATTATTTATGTTCAAACTAGTCATGAATATTCCTTCATTGGGATGTCAATTCATATCTGAACTGGTTAGCGCACTTACATTGGTGCACCGTACATGAACAAAGCAAATGCACTTCCTGCATGGCATTCACAACCATACTAGTCAATACACAGAATCTATGGTTCTTCTCATCAATCATAAATTTCACATTTAACTTGAAAAAAAGTTCAATTTAGAGAGTATATTAGTGGGTAGATTTAATAATGACCTAGAATGCCAACCCCACTACGGATGAAGTTGTTCATCATTTCTTATAAAAGAACAGAAGAGATGAAAGGAGGAATGTGTACTAGTTGGGAAGTGAGGCGAGTAGAATAGGGGGTATGTTGCAGGTTGTGCAAGAGAGGGAGGCATGCTCATATTTATAGGCTTGCAGTGCACTTGCGTTTATCTTACAATAGAAGATAATAATGTGACACAGCAGACACGGTGGACGAAAACTGTCAATAGTTTATGGACAAATTGAAAGAGAATTGCCCGCAAGAGTAATCCATACTTCCCAATTTCGAGAGTGGAGAAGAATATTGCTATATATGCTTGCAAACAACCATCATCTAACTTGGACAAGTTGTAATCTATGACACTGCAAACCCCACTCCACTGTAATGGACTATAAATGTGCATGTAATAATATCTAAGTTGTGGAACCTTAAATGGAAATGACAGTACCCACGGGACACTTTATCTGCTGTATTCCTCTTTGTTTTCAACTTGCTTGCAAGAACTTGGCTGTGATCCTTAAATTATATTGTTATGATGAGGACTTCTTCCAAAGTGTGGAATAGTTATATTGTGACAAGCTGCAATAAGTTCGTATTCGAGTGAATAAAACAAAATGAACCAAACTTCATTAGCTGGCTGGAACGTTATTTTGGTTCAAGTTTAGCACACTCAGTTACAGATGAATGAATAAATTCAGTCATACGAGTTATGTTTGCTGAACACGGGCATTGAGCACACCCTGCGCATGCAAGTGTGAAATGTTATAGTGGGAATTAAATGCTTAGATTTATCGACAAGGATTATGACTCGCCTGTGCTCCTTAGGAAAGCAAATAATGTGAAGCATTTGATTGAAAAGAAATCTTCTTTGGATTAAAAAAAATTAGAAAATTCAAGAGGACTTTACAAAACAATCTCTAGCTAATTATGTTTCTTCTACCTTTTTAAAAGAGAATTATGCCTCTATGGAGGAGGACAAGGATGTTGTGCTATCTTTTAAGTTATTTAAGATTATATATATATAGAAAATTGTTTTTGAATGATTAGAGTTCTTATAAGAAAAAGATGTTGGATATAATTTTTTGTTATTCTTTTTTTTTAAGGCACGGTGAACTATTAGAATCTCTTAATTAATTAATTTAGAAACATAATTTTTTATATAAACTTATGTAAAGAATCAACTCCAAACACTTATGATTAATAAAAAGCGGGAGAGACCCGTACCATTACATATCTGCTAAAAAGTGTCACCTAGGGTGCATGAGACGTGCACACCTAGCAAGAACACAAAAAAGGCAAAACCTTTTTTGAAAGGAGGCTTTTAACCAACGCCCCAATTAGTGGGAACCAAGTCCCAAGCACAAGAAATCGCCTAATTAGAATAGAGGGATTTAGGAGTGCACCTCGAACCATCCTCCTAACAAACCCCCTTAAACCGAGAACAAACCAGACAAGGGAATAGACAACCAAAAGTAGATTTTGAAAGACATTCTACAACCATTTATGATTAGGGCTACTAGAGAACATTGATCTAGAGACACCCATGGACCTGGCAAAAGTAGAAACTCTTAGCACTTCCATAGCAGTAATAAGCAAAGAGATAATGGAATTTAGTAGCACAAACAAACACAAGGGGTTTTGAAAGGCACCCCGGAACCTTTGTCTTGTTAAGTAACCTACTAGCAAACCATCAAGGATCACCTCAATACACCAATTGTCAACAAAAATACTAGGAGACAAAGCCCCAGGCTAAAAAAACATAAGGGTAGAGACCCCAACCTTCAACTTAGTGACAAGAAGATCCCAAGCCAATCTCCAATCTAGAAGACCTGAAATAATCGATCCAAACAAGCCCATTGCATGACAGGTGTAGTAGAGCACAAAAGCGAAAATCATAAAAAATGACAACATCCCTTGAAAGAAGCAAGATTCCAACACTGTAGTAGGGACAACAAAAATAGAGCCCTCTCTGGTTAAATGCTCGTATGGTAATCATCCCTTCGCACTCCTCCAGAAACCACCCACCACAACATCGGAAGAACTGCCTTCAAGAAGAACACTATTATTCTCAAAAAAGACCAAATCTGACCCCAAAGAACACCCATCAGCAAAATAATCTTTAAATAACCAAACACCTTCAAGGCCCACATCCATAGGGACACTAGAAGAAACAAAGTAAACATCACTCCCATTACCCTTCCTAGCCAGGAGAGGAGTACCGAGAGGTAGTCTCATAGAGGGGAAGACAAAGTTTCCCCACTCCAAAGACCCACAACATCAAAGGAAATCATCCATCCCAACACAAAAGATCACCTCCATAGGACCAAACTAAGTAGGGGAGCCCAATGTAGTACCCAACCTACCAACATGAATCAACCCCAAATGAAGTTTCTCCACCGGTGAGTGAGAGCAAAGTAGGCACACTCAACCCTCACCAAAACCCTAACTTCCCAAGCCAACAAAAGCAAAGAGCATACCATAGGGGGCATGCATTGAATACCATAGAACACAGGGTAGTCACCAAACATGCATAGACACCACAAAAAAGGCTTATCCACCAAGATACTCAAGTAGCACCCACCAAACATAGGAAGAAAGGTAGAGAGACAAACAGAATCCCCACACCCACCAATAACTCTCCTTGCATACAATAAAAAAAGATTTACTAACCACAAGCAAAGGAAAAACAAGGGTCTGATCTAATAGGGAAGAGGCACAAAACAGGGGCAGCCCCAAAAATCATGGCCACAGTGCCCATAAACAGGTTCGAAAACCATCAAACATCAAGGACCACTTCTTGACCAACAACCCAACACATAGTATGCAAAAAGGACGCATGAGATCAGCAGAAATCGAGACCCCCAAAAGGGAAAGGGACACAACATCTCTCCAAGCGGAAAACCAAACCAGGAGCACAAAAATAGGTCCAACTACCATCCAATAAAAGGTCCTGAAGCCCCCAACCATCCTCTGTTGCAATCCAATAACACTGAGGGGGAGGGGGGGGGGAAGGGAGGGGGTGAATTAGTGTTATACCGAGAAGTACAATTTTAACCTTATTAAAACATATATATACCAATCAGTATACCAATACATACAGAATTGAAAGAAGTAAAGCAACCAATAAGACAAGAACCATAACACACAAATTTATATGTGGAAAAACTCAAAGAGGAAAAACCATGGTGGGATTTGTGACCCACAATATCAATCCACTGGCCATATGAAGAGATATTACAAAATATAAGGGGCCTGCACTCGCAAGAAGGCTTACAGCCTAGAGCACACTACTCAATCACAAAAGGAGCCTTGCTTACTACATATAGATCTAGATTAAAATTTAGAGAAGTGTTGAACTGCTAAGATAGCATCTTCTATGCTAGAATACAGTTCTGGTTTAAGCTCTGTCTATTCTAGTCTAAAACCCTAAACCCTTTACCAGAATAACCCTTACAAAAATATCCTCACATACATAGTCTCTCTGATATATTTCGCAACATATCACATCCACATATCCATCACCATATCTATTTATCAAAATGATCTAATCCAATAGACCTATATACCCTATACAACTTATCATGCCTTATGTCGGCTTACAAAGATTATTACAATATCAAATTACATGTCGGCTAGATAACATAAATGCATGAATATCAAAAACAATTCCCGATGCCGGATCCAAGAGATGTCGGTCTCCAATACCAATAACCATATTTTAAACCATGTCGGTCTGGATTGTTGGTAACCAAAGAAATCCTTCTATCATGTCGATGTCGATGCCGATGTAGTGTCTATGAACTACTTGCCGGTACACAACTAAGCCAAAACATGAAGCCGGAACAAAATACCATGTTGCCATCAATGACAACATACTGAAACCAACCAATTGAGTGTCAATTGCCAACAATCTCCCCCTTTGGCATTGATGGCAATACTCATGTGAAAAATGGTCAAGGTTTCATCTGCCGGTTTCATCCTGCCTGCTTCCCCTGAGCTGAATATTCATCAATGCAAAATAATCTATACTCCCATAATATATACAACTCCTTCTTTTCTTTTTCACATCTATATCACTCCCCCTTTGACATCAATGCCATCAAAAATTTAAAAGAATGTCAAAGATCCAAAAAAACTCTATAATGAATATCCCAAAAATATCTTACCGGAGCTTAACAAATTTCAAAATTTCTAGATAAGCCTTCTCCAATAGCTCAAGATAAGTATCCCAACCAGATTTGAAAGTGTCAGAAATATATACAAGTTCATTCAGTATATGTGCAAATGACTCTTTCTCACTTACCTCAGTCGATGTGGGCTTTCCAACCATATCCATACATTCCTTCTTATGTACACTAAGTGAATCCAACCGGGGACTCACCAAACCTCTCAAACTTCTGGCTCTTCTTATGATTTTGTCTTTTTCTTTCTCAAGAACAGAAATTTGGGCTTCCAAAATCAAAATTTGACCATCAATGGATGTAGTTAATGAAGTCAATCCATCAAAAGAATTAGCTATATTTGCAATTTTCTCTTTAAATTCCTTTAACTTCTTGTCCACATTAACTATAAGTATATATGTGTTACAACACACCCTATAAATATTTGTACATTTCTTCAAATAATTATCTATCAGTTTCAGCTTTTCATCAATCTTCTTCTTCTCAGATTCAATCACCAGATCAAATGCAGTTCTTTTATCCTAAGTGAATCTCTCCAGTGCTTGTCGGTTTGAAATCTATTGCAAGGATTGAAAATTCTTTGAAATGTACTTTGTAATTATCTTTACCTTGTCGGATGGGCTCGCTTCATTGTCAATCTTGCACTCCGGGACTAGTCTGTGTAAAATAGTGATTGACTGATCAATAATCTTTTTATCTGTAGATCCAACCTTCATTAATTTTTGTGCAACCATCATCATGAGTTCAGTAGGACTCATCTCGGTTATGTTTTTCTTTACAACCTTTGAGGTGTCAATTGACAACAATGATGGACCTACTACTGGTTCCCTACCGGATTCCCCTTTCTTCTCCTCTGATGATTTATCCTTTATTGCTTCCTCACTTGCACCAGTGGCTTCGCCACTTGGTGCAGTCTCTGTAACTGTCGGTTCCTCTGTAGGAACTATAACCTCAACCTGTACTTTTGTATCCAGAGGACTGTTATCCTCAATATTAGTATCATGTACATCATCAACCTTTTCACTCTCAGTATTAGCCGGTATCTCAGCATTTGTTTGTACACTTGTATCTACTGGGGGCTTGATTTCCATTATCTTGATGTTTTTCAAAACTGAGGATGAAGTACACATAATCCCCTTTCCTTTTCCTTTAACCGAGGTGTCTGTAGTGTCTTTCTTTGATTCTAGTGAAGTAAAGAAACCTTTGTTCTCTCCAAATAACTTAACCCATGCCTTTTGAGTCTCCTTTATTATCTTATTTACCCTTCCTAGCATCAGACTGGTTATTCTATGTTTGCTATTAAAGACTTTTCTATCTACCACCTCAAGTGTCCTTTCCATTTCCTTTGGAGCAATAGTAACACAAACAGATAACAACTCTTGAATTTTAATATGGTTATCGTCCTGCATTGCTGACAATCTTCTAGCATCTAACATATTATATAATTCTATTGGTATTTGGTTTTCAATTTCTATTAAGGCTTTCTTATAAATATCCAAATATAATAAGACTGCTTCCTCTACCTCTCTTTGTTCATCATCCTCTAAATGTTCATAATAAAATTATACATTCTTTAACATGCCATCCTTATTGATTTCATCTACTAACTCTGCACAAGTTTTTGGTGGTATTTTAGTTACATTACCAGATTGAATAGCCGTATCAATGCCATTCTTCTTCTTCCTTCTTGCAGTACCAGATGGAGTTGAAGTGGTTACTCTTGGTGCTTGCTTCTGTGCTAGTATTTTGAATGTAACCTTTCTAACCGGTTCTTTTTAGCTTCTACCTTTGTTTCCTTTATTTTCTTTCTTACAACCCTCTTGAAAGCTAATGGTGTATCATCCTCAGATTCAGACTCTGTTGTAACAGGCTCATTATGTACTTCTAGATTCTTCCTCTTCCTGCCTTTCTCTAGGACAACATCAATTAATTCTTTAATGTCCTGTGAAACCTTCTCAACAAATTTGCTAACCTTTCCTTCCCGCTTCTCTCTTTTGTTTCGGTTGAACTCTGTTTCAACCTCTTGTGATTTATGTTTTGCAGTACCACAGGGCTTCTCTGCCTCATCAACAGGTGCGTCATTAATCAACATTTTTGCATAGGCATCAACGATCTATGCATCAACTTCATATCCCATTTCCTCAATCCAAATCTTTTGGGTCTTAACCGCTTCCATAAGTGTTTCATCCTTCTTTACCATGAAGCATATGTCAGTTGAATATTTTTCAACAATTTGCTTAGAAACCCTTTCCGTAGACTTCATAGATTTCTGGAAACCCTTAAAATATCCCCATACTTTATCATCTCTTTGACTGCCTAAAGTAGCAATTGACTATTTCAATTGTCTCCCTACCGAGATATCAAATGCCTATTGCCTCTTCCCAAAACTGAGAGTGTCATTCATGAAAAATAACATTAAGCAGATAATTAAGTTACCATACCGGAAAGTTCCTTTCTTTTCACCTTTAATCTTTCCAAGGTTTGTTAATAACTCATCTAACATCTAGCTGCATAGATCCAACTTCTAATTTTCTCTCATCATCTTGTAAGCTGCAAAAATGCAAGAACTAGAAATAGAATCCAGTCGATTTGACTGAGTTACCTTATACCCGATGATCATGCTACTGAATCTGATGTCCATGTCGGTAATAGTGCTTATTCTCATATATCGCCTGTCAAATGTCATGCCAGTGATTTTGTTGACATAATCATTCAAAACCTTCTTGTCTGGATGTTGCCCAACCTATGGTAAACTAGTGAATGCCCTAATGGCTTCCTTGGTTATCTTGTAAGGTCTATCTAACCAGATAAACTCCCCATGTACTCTACTCAAAGCATTCCTAATTATTTCATCTTTGAATTCTGGAATGTCCATAATGTCGGTAAACCCTAAGTCTTCAATGTGTTTGTATGTCAATTTGATCTTTCTAGAATCTCCCATCAGTTCGCTCATGTACATGCCCTTTATTTTAGATGTCCCCAAGTCCTCGATGTGACAATGTATGTATGCCTTAACATCTTCAACATAGACAACTCTCTCTGAAACACAAGAAAATGCTCCAATCGAATCTTCCAGGGTAGCCACATATGGATACCGCTTAAAAATTGGCTTGGAGCGGTCCTTAACCTCTACTACGATTGGATTTGCAAAAAAGATAGGAATAGATGATGATCTCGCTTCCATGTTTAAAGATAAATACCTATTAATCGCTTTCGGTGAAGACCTTTAACAAACTCTTCCAATCACCGGTAAAATCGCTCAAGAAGAAATATGATCACCTTGAATCTCCTTTGATAGCTCTGAATCACTCTTAATCATTCTTAATGCAGGGTGATCAATAATGAAGTGAATTCGACCCTTTAACCTCTAAGAAAAACCCTAATCTTCCATTGACATCAATGACTGTCAGTGAAAGATAACGAATCTTGAACAAAACATATCCATGCCAGATAAGTATCTCCAATATCTAAAACATCTTCCAGAACCTCTTCCCAGGGCATATGCAACATCTTCATGAATTTTGCCAACCCCTAAGGCATCTGCCTCATTTATCAGATGAGCTATCTGCCAGTGCAGGAGAAACCTCTTCTGTCGGATAAGTAATCGGTGCATTCCCATCTGCTGATTGTTCTTCAATCTTCCTGACCCATCTCTGAATATGATCTTGCTAGATTTCACTAACCTTCTCTTTCCCTTTCTCATTTGATCCTCCATTGCCAACTAGTGGATTTCTGCTTCTACAAAATTTAGCGATATGCCCAACCTCATTATATGCATAATATGTAACATTGTTCTTTTGAATTGTTTTTCTAAAACTGGTATAATTGCTTGACTTGCACTAATTAGCCATATGTCCAAATTTTCCACATGCATAGCATTTAACATTCATTCTACAATATTCTATCTTATGACCATACTTATTGCATTTAGAACATTTACCAAAAGTAGGATCAGGGTTTTGATTTTCTCTATTTCTACATTTCCTAGCCATGTGACTAGATCTATTGCAAACAAAACATCTACCATTAAATTTATAAGCATTAAATTGCCTTACCGGTGCCTTATGGTTTTGATCTTCATTAGCAGTACCGAAACTCTGTCCTTGCTCAAATCCAAGTCCACTGGAATCTCCAATCTGGCTTTGTCTCTTCAACATCTCACCTAGTTGTGTTGAACTAATCTTGAATTTTTCTTTGTACTCACTTGCAGTAGTTACATCATCTCTCATAATTATCATTTGTCTCTCAAGCTCTTTTTCAATAGTCTAGGATTGTATTAAATCAGTTTTCAACATATCATTCTCATGAACCAACCTACCACATTCTTCAAAATTGTTCTTCAGGGATACAACAAGATTTTCTTCCTTTTTCTTTCAGTCTTCAATCTCCTTAGACATTCTCATAGTTATAACTTGCATTTCATTTCTCATAACCATGTTCTCCTAACTAAATTTCTAACATTGTTCCTTGAGTGCATCTTTCTCTTCATCATCCTGATTTTGCAAAAGTTCCTTCCTCCTAGCTTGAACACATGATAGCCTCTCTTGTAGGACAAGAATTAATTCCTTAGTAGAATTCAATTCATCTTGTAGCTTTAAGTTCTTCAACCTTTCAACATCATAATCTTCAAGTGTCATCTCAAGTTGTTTCTCCAAACCCACGTCCATGGATTCCAGATTTGAGATCTTCCTCAAGCTGTTAAACTTACTCCAAGGTACAAGGCTTTGATACTAATTGTTGGAATCCAATAACACTGAAAGGGGGGTTGAATCAGTGTTATACTGGGAAGTCCAATTTTAACCTTATTAAAACATGCATAACCAACCGGTATACCGATACATACAGAATTGAAAGAAGTAAAGCAACCAATAAGCCAATCACATAAATGAGAACCATAACACACAAATTTATATGTGGAAAACCTCAAAGAGGAAAAACCACGGTGGGATTTGTGACCCACAATATCAATGCACTGGCCATACACAAAATATAAGGGGCCTACACTTGCAGGAAGGCTTACAACCTAGAGCACACTGCTCAATCAAAAAAGGAGCCTCACTGACTACATATAAATCCAGGCTACAATTAGAAGAAGTGTTGAACTACTAAGATAGCATCTTCTATGCCAGAATACAATTCCGGTTTAAGCTCTATTTGTTCCGATCTGAAACCCTAAACCCTTTACCAGAATAACCCTTACAAAAATATCCTCACATACATAGTCTCTCTGATATATTTCACATCATATCACATCCACATATCCATCACCATATCTATATATCAAAATGATCTAATCCGACTAACCTATATACCCTATACAACTTATCATGCCTTATGTCGGCTTACAAAGATTATTACAATATCAAATTACATGTCAGCTAGATAACATAAATGCATGAGTATCAAAAACAATTATTGATGCTGGATCCAAGAGATGTCGGTCTCCAATACCGATAACCATATTCTAAACCATGTCAGCCTACATTGTCGGTAACCAAAGAAATCCTTCTATCCTGTCGGTGGGTGTCGGTGTAGTGTCTGTGAAGTGCTTGTCGGTACACAACTGAACCAAAACACGAAGCCGAAACAAAATACCATGTTGCCATCAATGATAACATAGTGAAACCAACCAATTGAGTGCCAATTGCCAACATCCTCTGCATCGTCCCTTGCAAAACTTCACCTCCAGAAACCTTAAGGCTCCTCCTCACTCCTCCTTGCTCCATCTCCAGTTATCCAAATTTAATGTTATTTATCAACTTCAAACAGTTATAAGAAAAGGTAAAGAATCAATCATTTGAATTTGAAATTTCTTATTTTTGAGTGAGATTCATTTGATGTAGGAATAATTTTGTAAACCATTGAAATGTGTTGGTGTAATTATTTTTCTTGTTGGATATTATTACATCTTACTTAAGTTTACTTAGGATAATGCATTTCATAGTAGTTTGGGTATGAGACACTTGGGTGTTTGTGCTACATTAGGATAGTGTGTGTAAGAGAATTTCCACCTTTTGTGGTCTTGTTATTACATTCCACCTTCAATGGGTGATCCACCTCATGTGGAATATTATATTGTTTCTCCTACCTACCACACCTATTTCCTACCTACCCTTGTTTCTTATTGAGCCACATGTCATGTTTGTGTGCTCGCATATCCATATAGCCTTGCCTATATAAGAAGGCTCATATTCATTGTATGTAACAACTATTGAACATTTTGATCATTTATCTATTGATGAGAATACATTTTATTCATGTCCTATATTTTGTACTTTTCATTAAGCTCTTGATCTTGGCAAAGTCTCACAAAGTATCGGAGCCATTAGAGCGTCATTGATTCATCTTTGGAGAGATTTTGAAGGACATCAACAGGCACATTTGAGGAGAAACATCTTTTGGAGGCATCCTAGACTAGATCTGACCTCGCCATTGAGTCCAGGTGGTCGTTTCCATGAATTTTGACTATAAAGTTGCCTATACTGGGTGAAAGTCAAATTTAGGGCTTGGAGGAATTTTTTAGCTAATTTAGCTATACGGGTTTGTACCATCTACTACCGACCACTACACCATCTCGTCGACTACAGGGCATCCGTCCACTACCACATTGTAGACCGTGTTGACCTCTGCTGGTTCTTTTTCCAGCCTACACCTCCAGTGATTCACGTTGACGTCCTCTTGGCATCCCTGTTCCACCATCGGCTACTCACCGGCCCGGCAACTTCCATCATCTCCCCACCATTTTTGGCGATCCCTCATAGCCCGCTCCCTCCGTTCACTTCCCACTATTTCCATATCCCACCCTCAGCCTTCTCGTTGCCTTGGCTCATCCTAGACGAGCCCATAGGGACACATGTCGCATTCTGGATTGTTGACATCCTGCCACAAAGCACACCACACAAACCCTGCCCTGGCGACACATCATCGCCATGCCATTAGATGAATCACATGCCACGTCAGTGACATGCAAAATTTCTCTATTGCCACGTTATTTTTTGGCCAATCAGACTATGACACGTCATCCCTTCGTACAGTACGGATGCCACGCAAGTAGGAAGGTGAATTTTTGGCGACAGTCATATGGCCATCAAATTTAAGACAGTGTTTTTTTGACGTCATCATCTTTTTGAAAATTTGGTAGGCCCCTCCCATTGAGCTTTTTGATTTTGTCGTTCAACTTCAAATGGCCATATCTTGCTCATTTTTGCTCCTTTTTTGGTGCAATTTTTCTTGAAATGGGCTAATTGTTCGTTTACTTTTACGTGGTGGCATTATTTTTTGATTTTGATGGACAACTATTTCATAAATCTCATTTTTTGGTGACTGTACATGTCCAACCCCTATTTCTACAACTTTTGGGACTCCGTTTGGGACTTCTGGGACAACTATTTCATAAATCTCAATTTTTTTAAAAGTGCATAATTTTTTGTCTACTTTCATAATATGCTACTAGTTTGTAGTGATTTTGAGAAGAAATTTTACTTTCAGAATATGGTCTTTTTTGGCCAATTTGGCACTTGTATTGCATATATCTATCTTTCTGGTCTTTTGCATTGTTGTTCTTAGCCTATTGGGTCAGTTTTAAAACAAAATCATAAGTCCACCTTGCCATTGTTTTCAAGTGGCCTATTGTACACACACTACATATAAAGTGCCAAAATCATCATTTTTATTTATTTTTATTTTATTTTTTTATTTTTTTTTTTGGGGGGGGGGGTACTTTGATTGATTGAATTTGGGGGGGTGTCTCTTGTGATTTTTTTCTCTTGTGTTCCTTCCTTTTTTCAGCTATGGGTTCTCCTAAATTTCCTCTCTTAACTCCTCATAATTATGCTACATGGAAAATTGATGCATGGAGTAAACTTATGGAAAAGGACTAACTCATTACATTGATGGAACTATTGTTTCTCCCACTGATCCTAAGGTTGATCCTATTGCTCACTTAAATTGGCTCACTAAAAATATCATGGCAATTGGTTCCTTAAGAAAGTATGTATCAAAGGATCTCATCTTTCATATTGAGAAATGTACCTTAATTAAGGATGCTTGGCAAAAGTTTCAGGACTTGTATGATCAAGTTGATGAGATTAGGGGATATTAGAGTGCTAGTGATCTCACCATGTTAGATCCCAAGAACTTTGATACTATACAAGATTATGTCACTAAGGCAAAAGAGTTGAGGGCACAACTCAAGGATTGTGGTATTGATAAAAAGGATACTCAATTGATCTTCAATTTTATGGGCAAACTTCCACAAGAATATGCAACATTTGTTTCTAGTGTCCAAACTCATAGAATGACAATGGGTTTAAGCTACACAATACCTACATTTTATGCTTTCACCAAATTGTTGATGATGGAACAAACTAAGTTGATAAGCATGAGAATTCTTAAGACTTCTAAGTCTCAAGCATTAGTGGCAAATCAAGGAAACAAAGGAAATCAAGGAAAGGATAACTCAAACAAGAATAAATGGCAATCAAAACCTAAGGAAAAAACACCACCTTCTCCACAACAAGGGGATTCATCCTCTTCCAAGAAGGACAACTCACCAAAGAAGGAGAGACCTACTTGTTCCTATTGTAAAAAGGTTGGTCATGAGGAGAATTGTTTCCATTCTAAGAAGATTGATGAGCTCACACACATCCTCAAAAAGCACAACATTGATTTGCCTCATGCCTACAAGAAGGAGGATTCATCACCTCCCACTTCCTCACACTCAAAAGGAAAAGGGAAAGCATTCATGGCTTTTACAAGTGGGAAGACTCACTCTTTTTGGAGAAGAAAAGGAAAATCTCTTTGTGCTACTACAAGTCATGATTTAGGGAGATGGCGTCTACATTCAGGGGCTTCTCATCATATTGCATCTTCACAGTCTATGTTTTCTACATTTGAGCCTTCCACCATGCGACATATTTTCATGGGCAATCATACATACATGGATGTGATTGCGAAAGGATCTATTTCCATTGGGGATAACTCCTTCAATGATGTTTTGTGTGTACCCCATTTGATAAACAACCTTCTTTCCATCTATCAAATCACACATGGGGCAACTAAGAGAATTGTGGAGTTCACACCTGAGTCAATTTTTATTAGAGACTTGAAGAATAGAGATATCATTGCGACTGGGGTGGTTGATCATGCATCTTGGTTATACTTCTTTTCAGATTTTGTTGATGAGGGTGATTTCACATATGATGATCACACTTCTTGTGATGATTCATATTTTGAGGAGAAATTTGGGTACTTGAACTTTGGGTACTCGTTCTTGAACCTTGTATGTCATCTCCTCCTATTTCTATCACATCACCTATTACACCTGATGATGTAGATAGTGTGACAGTTTTGCCTTGTTGTGATTCAGTGTAGTAGGATATATCTTTTCTTCCAGCTTCAATTTGATGGGATGAGTACTTGATAGATATTGTAGGTTTTATTGTGGAATCCTACATTGTAGATTTGGGAGATACCATTGATGGTATTCATCTTTTCTTTGATGGAGATGATCCTTCTTCGATTGTTGTGAGGGAACACTCTAACCCTCTTGTTCATTCTCTACATGATCACTCTTTTGAGGTCAACGTGATTGTGGATACTTATTTACAACAGTTGGAGGAGGTCTCTTTATCCTTAAAGGATACATGTGAGTCTTTGGATCATGTTCTACATTCTTCTCCACTAGATCTTGCAGTGCCTTTTTTAGTAGTGTGGAGCAGTTCACCACCTTTGGAGGGGGTATCTTTCATCATCGACATGGGGACACTTCAGAAGTTTTCAGAGATTCCTTTCATCATGAGTTTTTTTCCTACATCTTCCCTTAATGATTGGGGAGACTTCATGGATACACCTTTGGTTTTTTTTCTTCCCAAGGGGAGGAACGTTGTTTGACGTTCATGGAGAAGTTTCTTCATTCATTCTTGAGCTTCTATCATTGGTGTCAATTGTACATTGAGGGGGGGGGGCTACCTAGCTTCTCTTCTTCTCTCATATGGGGGGGACTTTTTCCTCACATGGGGTTTTGTTCCTCACACACTTCTATGAGAGTTCTCTTGTATAGTTTTTATCTCTCTTTTTGGGGAGGGTTTTTGTCTCTTTCCCCTCTTTATGATAGATTTCATTGCATTGGTTTGCATTTCCATTTGTGCATGGGTACCTAACATGGCCTAGTAGCTGGGACCCATCTTGCATTGCTTAGTTGCATTATAGACTTAAGTGCATTCCCCTAAGTTGCACTTAAGGGGGGGTGTTGGTGTAATTATTTATTCATGTTGGATATTATTACACCTTACTTAATTTTACTTAGGATAATGCATTTCATAGTAGTTTGGGTATGAGAGACTTGGGTGTTTGTGCCACATTGGGATAGTGTGTGTAGGAGAATTTCCACCTTTTGTGGTCTTGCTGTTACATTCCACCTTCAGTGGGTGATCCACCTTATGTGGAATATTATATTATTTTTCCTACCTACTCTTGTTTCTTATTGAGCCACATGTCATGTTTGTGTGCTCACATATCCATATAGCCTTGCCTATATAAGCAAGCTCATACTCATTGTATGTAACAACTATTGAACATTTTGATCATTTATCTGTTGATGAGAATATAGTTTATTCTTGTCCTTTATTTTGTCTCACTATTTTGTACTTTTCATTCAGCTCTTGTTCTTGGCAAAATCTCACAAAATTAACCAAGAAAAGGGATATGCATTGTAGGGATCAAGTATAAATATATAGAAAAGAAGGTCAATAAATGATTGGAATTTGAAAGAATAAATATGGATGAGCCTTGGAAGAAGTGCGTAGGAATGTGTAAGGAATCAATAGGGGTATTAATGGATTAAGAAAAGATATAAAATTAGCACAAAATTTTGCCACATGTATCACCATGTATTAATATTAAGACAATATCAAAATGCACCCAAAATTAAATGAGAATTAGCATGGGTATGCAATTTTCACCATTACATTTTGCCCTCAATTTAATGTGTGTTAATCCTAAGTGAACACTTATTTGAAAGTAAATGAGAACTCACAAATGCTCCTGAAGCTAAATAATCAACCAATAAGAAAACTCCTATGTTTATATAAATTATTAGACCCCACTAGATGCTACCATGTGTGTTTATCTTCAATATGTGTACTCCATAAGAACCCATAAAATAAAGAAAAGTATGTAATTTGAGTAATATATGTCTCAAATATAAAATAATGATAAATGATAAATTTGCCTCTTTCTAGAAAATTTTAAAAGTGAGAGTAGAGTGAGGAAATTTTACCTATGCAATTTAAGTGGTAATGATAATGCTTTGCCTAGTGTCGTAATCATGGAATGAGAATTAATATCAAGCATCTTCATGTCATTCTATTATGATTGATTTGGGAATGGCTGTAAATCTTTATTTTGGTATGCATGGTTGTCTATAAGACCAATAATTGAGTGTTAGTGACTAGATATGCCTCCTTAAATTGATTACACTCATAAAATACAAGGGGTTAGAGGAGAAGGTAAAATAGTACATAAAGTGTAAATATAAAAAAATAGTGCATGTAAGCATAAGCACCACTTAGTAAATTAATAATTATAATTAATTCATCACATATAAAACAATTGAAAATATATAATAGGATAATCGTAAATTCACATCTAGACTAGAGATAAATATCAAGGTATAAGGTTGCCTCCAATATAAGAAAATTAAGATTGTGGAATAAAATGACCAACATCGCCCATGTAATGACATAGAACACTCCACTAACCAATTGCTCCCACTGTGATGATAGGTCCCAAAACTACTCCTCCACAATCCTAGAATATTTATTATCTTCAAGGATAGGTATATATCATTAAGAAAGCAAAAAGGGGGTTCATAAATAGAATATGGGTGGTTAAAGGCTAATGACAAGAGTGGGTGGTCACACCAGCAATTTAAGTTCAACTTAAATCTAAGAGAGCATTTTAATAGGTTTCTTTAACAAGTATATATATCAAATAAATTCTAATTTTAAAGCAATAATAGCAGTTATACCCAATGAATAGTTACCCCAATTATCTTCCACTAGGTCAAGATTAACTAGTTTCATAAGATCTCTATTATAGCTTATTTACACTTTTCACATGCCTCAATAGGTAACGGTAGTATTCTGACCACTTAAGATGATTTTATTTACCAATTCATACGTGTTAGAAAGGTGAAAATATATAGTACATAATTTCTTGGTTGTTTAATAGTTTAGGTTTACTTCAAGTCTATCCCTAGTTTGTAATATTAAATCAAGAATTGTATGCATTTTCATTTACTTCTAAAATAATCTTATAGCCAACAAGATGATTAAATTATGGATGATTGACCCTTCACTAATATATACTAACACTTGTTTTATTGGTAAATATAGTCATAAATAGTGAAGAGGAAAGAGATTTCATCAACTTAATTATTAATAATACTAGATTTCATTTACATGTAATTCAAATATTATATTTCAAATGATGACAATGCTTAATAATTCATCTTAAGACTACAATAACCATATCAAAAAGAGATATTATCATCACAAAGAATATGCAATACATTAGAATTCATCACTCTTTTTCTAACTTCTATTACAATCACATAAGTAAATATGGTGAAAGAAAATATATAGCTAAAACTATATATTCCCATACAGTGCTAAAAGCTATTATGGAGATATAGCAAAAAATGTAAATATACAATTACAAACCCTTCCTAATCTTTACTAAACATCTTTCTTTATTTATATATTTCTAATGTTTGATGCCCTAATTCCATTTATAAACCTTTTTTGTTGGCAATATAGCATTATAATAGACAATGAAAGATTGTTGGCATTTCAATAAGGATATTGAGAAGGTTGTTGATGATTATGGATATAACTGATTAAGGATGTTTGCTGTCTTCATATTATTATTTTGTCATTGATGTCAAGAAATTGATTTTCTAATTCAGTATGATGTTGCCATATCTTGAGAAGTATGATTTGAAGAATATAAAGATGTCGGTAAAAGACACAAGAAAGATTATGATGAATAAGAAGATGAATAAGGTATTCAATGGGCAACTATTACCGAGTCAGAAAATGATGAGATCATGATGTTTAGATTGTTTTAACATCATACATATGTTGTAAAGTGAAAGGTTAATACTATACTATGTTACCAAGCAAAGAACCTAGTCGGTAAACCCTAAGGAACCTAGTCGGTAAACCCTAAGGTTATTGCTATCGGTTAATGAAGGCAGAATGACTACCGAGTGAAGTTTAGTATTTACCGAGTTATACCTGAGTTGTAACCAAGCTATAACAGAATGCATTAAATGGTTACATGCGATATTTAATGAAGGAAGCTGATGAGCTGGAACTAATTAAATGATTGGTATGTCATGCATGAAGTTTGTTAATGAATCTAAGGCAATGAAAAGTCAGCATGAAGATCTATAGCGCAGATTGAACCGCAATACCCTGGCACAAGTTCTAAGAAATATTTGCAAGTTCCCAGGCGGGGTTGTTTTCAGATCAAAAGATGCATTGAACCTGGACAAGATTGAAGATCTGATGGCTATGATTGATCATGGGAAATGTGATCAAGGAGATTAAGCGATTAGCTAATTGTTTATAAATAGGAAACTGTTGATAAACAATGTATGCGGGCAAGTGTATGCACAAGGATGCTACATAGTGATTGCTGAGCACAAAAGCTTGAAGACCTGTTTGAATAATAGAGTATAGAAGCCCAACAGATGGACAATATTAGTTCTATGTCTAGATTGTATTGAGAAAATAAGAATCCACTTTAGCATTTTAGATGTGAAGTTGCAGATAGATTTTTATTACTGTTATTTTGTGAAAGTGACAGAAAATCTCTTAACCGAGTGGACTTAACAGTCTTATTTGTAAAACCCTCTAGCAAGGTGACATTCTGATTGAGTGTTTGAAATCCTTTAACAAGGTCACTTCTAACAAGGTGAAGATCCTAACAGATCTGAGGGAAATCCCTTAACTGGGTCACATCTAGCAATGTGTTTGTAATCTTTAACAAGATTTGCTTTTAACCGAGCATACTCTAGAAGAGTATATTTCTTAGTGGGTCTGAAATCCCACAGTGGTTTTTTCCCTATTTGGGTTTCCATGTTAAATCTGGTGTTGAGGTTTATGATGTTTATATGCTTTTGAGTTTGCATGTTTAACAGTTTGTTATATTACTAAAGTATATGTTATGGAGGTTGAATCTGATTTTTTTATGGAAGATTAAGTTTGTATGATTCACCCCCCCCCCACCTCTCATCTTATTGGCTATTAGATCTATACTTACATTTAGTATCAGAACTATCAATTGGTGTCAAAGCTTTGGACTCCAGAAGAAAAGTTTAAATGCACTTGAGTTAAAGATCCAAAGATGTATAAGAGGGATGCACCGAAGCTGAACAAGTCAAGTTTCTCTACATGGCAGAAAAGGATGAAGTTGCATCTATCAGGAGTTGGAGAATATGCTATATACTATCTGGAGAATGATTTTGTTACACCGAGCACCTATCCATTGACTATGGAAGAGATAAAGGCAAAGCAAGAACATATTCAAACAATGATTGAAATAACATCTGCATTGACCAATTCAGAGTTTAATGATCTAGAAGGCTGCAATGATGCAAAGGCTATGTGGGATAAGCTCATATCAGTATATGGAGGAAATGAACATGTTTAAAGAGCAAAAGTAGATAGTCTAAGAGAAAAACTTGAATCTATGAGGATGAATGAAGGTGAGAACATAACCCAATACAGTACAAGACTAAAGGAGATTGTCAATCAAATCAAAGGAGCAGGTGGAAGTATTGAAGAAAAGTATATAACAAGTAAGATGCTAAGAACCCTTCTACCAACTTATGCAATCCGAGTCTCTACAATCAATGAATTGAGGTCTGTACCTAATATGCCAGTTTCTTTAGATGCTACTATTGGTAAGCTACATGCATTTGAATTAAGCAACTTTGATAACAGTGGATCTTTGGTAAATAAAGTTGAATCTGCATTTAGTTCTTTTCATCTTGATGAATCTAATGATTTCAATGAAAGAAAGTATAAGTACTCTAAAGGAGATCACAGTGGAGCAAGTGAAAGATTTCGTAAGAACATGGAAGAAGTACACAAACTGTATGAGGAAATCAGAAAGAAAGAAGAGTTTGAAGCACTATTAGCTAAAAGGTTACCGAGAGGCAAAGGTAAGTATAAAGGAAAACTATCTTTGAAATGTTTCAATTGTGATAAGATAGGACATATGGCTTCTAATTGTCTTGACAAAGATTCTACTGAAAGGAGAGATTACCGAGATGACAGACAGAAAGATAACCATTACAGAGGACACCGAGATTTCAAAAGAAGAGATAGAAAGACATGCTTAATAGCTGATGAGGAATCCGATGATGATAAATCAGATGATACTGATACAGAGGAAGTAGTTTATGTGGCTATCAAAGATGGATCAGATGAAGAAAGGTATGAAGAAAAATCCCTAATATCTCACATAAACACTAATGATTCTTGGATCATAGATAGTGGATGTTCACATCATATGACAAGTGATAAACACAAGTTTGTTATATTAGAAGATTATGATGGAGGCTATGTTAGATTTGGTAATGATGCACCATGTCCGGTGAAAGGTAAAGGATCTATAACACTTCTTGATAATGCAAGATGAAATGATGTTTATTGGGTTGAAGGTTTGAAATATAATTTGTTGAGTGTAGCACAGCTAAACAACATAGGTTACCGAATAGAATTTCAGAAAGGAATTGTCAAAGTTCGTGACAAAAATGGAAAATTAGCTGCTACCGGGACACAAACAAAAGGTAACACATTTCCCCTTGACTCAACTCGTAACAAGTGTTTGTATGAAAAGATAGATGATACCTGGTTATGGCATAAAAGGTTTTGTCATGTAAATTTTGATAATCTGATCAAAATAAGCAAGAAGCACCGAGTAAGAGGTCTACCGAGTCTTGAAAAACTTGAGAATGCTATGTGCTGAGGATGCCAGATGGGTAAGATGTCAAGATCAATCTTTACAAGTAAGTCTTACACTTCTAAGGGAATTTTAGATCTAGTGCACACTGACCTTTGTGGTCCTATGAAAGTTCAAAGTTATTATGGTGATAAATATTTCATATTATTTGTGGATGACTATTCAAGGATGATGTCAGTAATGTTTTTAAAAGAAAAATCAGAAGCTTTTCAAATGTTTAAATGGTACAAGGTAAGAGTTGAAAATGAAACAGGCAGACAACTGAAATGTCTTAGATTAGATAGAGTAGGAGAGTTCACATCTGATGAATTCAACTTATTTTGCAATGATCATGGTATTAAAAGACAAGTCTCTGCACCGAGAACTCCACAGCAGAATGGAATAGCTAAGAGAAGAAACAGATCTATTGTGGATTGTGCTAGAACACTGATGATTGAAAAGAAGGTGCCACAAACATTTTGGAGAGAAGCAATAAGCATAGCAGTTTACACCTTGAACCGAGTACAATTCAAGAAATGTACTTTGAAGACACCATATGAAATTTGGTATGATAAGAAACCTAATGTAAGTTATTTTAAAATCTTTGGAAGTAGATGCTATGTTCACAAAGATGATAGAAATGGCAAGTTTGATTAGAAAAGTGAAGAAGGAACATTTCTAGGTTATTCTTCTAGAAGCAAAGCATTTAAATGTCTAATCAAATCATCTAACAAAATAGTAGAAAGTGCAAATGTGAAAATCGATGAATTTGCAGAAAGGAAGGATGAAGGAAATTCCAAGGAACCAGAAGACTATGATGAATTTGTCTATGTTCAACCGAGAAGTCTTGCCGAGAAGACTGTTGAAGAAAATGAAGAGAATATCCAGTTACCGAGTGATGAAGAAGATCATACAAAGCCTACCAAGCCTATATTAGCCAAGTATGTCAGAAGACATCATGCACCAAGTCAGATTATAGGAGATAAGGATGATCCAATGATGACAAGGAACAAACTAAGACAGAACACATGTTTGATATCTGAATTTGAATCGAGAATAGTGAAAGAGGCATTTAACAGTGAAGATTGGATAAATGCTATGACAGAAGAGATTGATCAAATCAAGAAGAATGACACATGGACACTAATCCCAAGACCAAAGGACAAAAATGTAATTGGTACAAAGTGGATTTTCAGAAACAAGCTGAATGAAAAAGGAGAGGTCATTCAA
The DNA here is from genome assembly GCF_030272615.1 of Cryptomeria japonica. Taxonomy (NCBI): domain Eukaryota; kingdom Viridiplantae; phylum Streptophyta; class Pinopsida; order Cupressales; family Cupressaceae; genus Cryptomeria; species Cryptomeria japonica. The sequence goes on along the minus strand of NC_081410.1, from coordinate 137,911,829 downwards.
AACAAAGAAAGACTAGTTTGCAAAGGTTATGCTCAAGAAGAAGGAATTGATTATGGTGAAACTTTTGCACCTGTTGCTAGACTTGAAGGAGTAAGAACATTGTTAGCATATGTTGCTTTCAAAAACTTCAAGGTATATCAAATGGATGTCAAATCTACTTTTCTGAATGGAATATTAGAAGAAGAAGTTTTTATTGAACAACCTGAAGGATTTGTTGAAGACAATAATAAAGATCAGGTATGTAAATTGAACAAAGCTTTATATGGTTTGAAACAAGCACCTAGAGCATGGTATGAAAGATTGCACTCTTATTTGATTAAGATTGGTTTTATAAGGACAAGTGAGAACAACAATATGTACATGAAGAATGATGAAAATGGAATACTGATCTCAGCCATATTTGTTGATGATATTATATTTTATGGAAATGACTCTTTATGCAAGAACTTTGGAAATGAGATGAGCAAAGAATTTGAGATGTCATTAATCGGTGAGATAAAGTATTTTATAGGTTTACAGATACTGCAAATAAAAAATGAGATTTTCATTACTCAATCCAAGTACATAAAGGAAATCTTGAAGAAATTTGGAATGGAGGATTCAAAACCAGTAAGTACTCCTATGACTACCAATTGTAAATTATCAAAGAATGATGAATCTACATCTGTTGATGAGACACTTTACCGATCCATGGTTGGAAAGCTACAATATGTTGTTCACAACAGACCAGACATAGCACATGCAGTAGGTATAGTTGCAAGATACTCTGCAGATCCTAAGGAAACACACATGACAGCAATCAAAAGAATTTTATATACTTGAAAGGCACTGAGGATTATGGCATAGTATATTAGAAAGGAAATGATTTTGATTTAAAAGTTTATACTAATGTTGATTGGGTAGGAAACATTGGTGACAGAAAAAGCACAAGTGGAGGAGCTTTCTTTTTAGGAGAAAGACTAGTGAGTTGCCTTATCAAGAAATAAGGATGTGTTTCACAGTCAACAATAGAAGCTAAATACGTTGCTGCAGAATTGAATTGTACCAACATTGCATGGATCGAACAACTGTTGGAAGGTATAAATGAGAAAGTTACCGAGCCAGTAACCATATTCTGTGATAATACTAGTGCCATTAATATTTCAAAGAATCCTGTTATGCACTCTAAGACAAAGCACATCTCTATCAAATATCATTATCTTACAGAAGAAGCTCAAGAGAAGAAAGTGGTGTTGGAGTATGTTAGTACAAAGGAACAAATAGCAGATATCTTCACCAAGCCACTACCATGGGACACTTTTGAATATCTCAGAAGTAAGTTAGGGATACTACCCCTATCTTCTACTCACTGACCGAGTTTGGTGAAAGCATCAATTCGATGACTCTATAGAATATCTTTTAGGAGTTGATGTTGCATTACACACTTTAGGATGTTTTCTAAAGGTATACAGGAAATATTATAGGAAACAATATAGGGAACAAGAATTAGAAGACAAAATGCTTTGACCAAGACTTAGTTGATACACAACAGCAGGAAATCACTTCATACAGGATGAAATTATGTTTTAGTTCTTTACTTTTTGGCATTGTTGTCAAAGGGGGAGAAGACCAATTTAAGGGGAAGAAAACTGAGAAGACTACAAATTGGAAAGAAGACTGAAGAAAAGAGGAGAAGTCTAATGTATGGGGGAGAGCATTTCAGCATTTCAAAATCACAGCAATCCGAATCTTTTAAGGTCAAATCAATTGGTTTTGCCATCAATGCCAAAGGGGGAGATTGTTGGCAATATAGCATTATAACAGACAATGAAAGATTGTTGGCATTTCAATAAGGATATTGAGAAGGTTGTTGATGATTATGGATATAACTGATCAAGGATGTTTACTATCTTGATATTATTATTTTGTCATTGATGTCAAGAAATTGATTTTCTAATTCAGTATGATGTTGCCATATCTTGAGAAGTATGATTTGAAGAATATAAAGATGTCGATAAAAGACACAGGAAAGATTATGATGAATAAGAAGATGAATAAGGTATTCAATGGGCAACTATTACCGAGTCAGACAATGATGAGATCATGATGTTTAGATTGTTTTAACATCATACATATGTTGTAAAGTGAAAGGTTAATACTATACTATGTTACCAAGAAAAGAACCTAGTCGGTAAACCCTAAGGTAATTGCTATCGGTTAATGAAGGCGGAATGACTACCGAGTGAAGTTTAATATTTATCAAGTTATAACTGAGTTGTAACCGAGCTATAATAGAATGCATTAAATGGTTACATGCAATATTTAATGAAGGAAGATGATGAGCTGGAACTGATTAAATGATTGGTATGCCATGCATGAAGTTTGTTAATGAATCTAACGCAATGAAAAGTTGGCATGAAGATCTACAGCGCATATTGAACTGCAATACCCTGGCACAAGATCCAAGAAATATGTGCAAGTTCCCAAGCGGGGTAAAACATTTTCAGATTGAAAGATGCATTGAACCTGGACAAGATTGAAGATCTGATGGCTATGATTGATCATGGGAAATGTGATCAAGGAGATTAAGTGGTTAGCTAATTGTTTATAAATAGGAAATTGTTGATAAACAATGTATGCGGGCAAGTGTATGCACAGGGATGCTACATAGTGATTACCGAGCACAGAAGCTTGAAGACCTATTTGAATAATAGAGTATAGAAGCTCAGCAGATGGACAAGATTAGTTCTATGTCTAGATTGTATTAAGAAAATAAGAATCTACTTTAGCATTTTAGATGTGAAGTTGCAGATAGATTTTTATTATTGTTATTTTGTGAAAGTGATAGAAAATCTCTTAACCAAGTGGACTTAACAGTATTATTTGTAAAACCCTCTAGCAAAGTGGCATTCTGATTGAGTGTTTGAAATCCTTTAACAAGGTCACTTCTAACAAGGTGAAGATCCTAACAGATCTGAGGGAAATCCCTTAACCGGGTCACATCTAGCAATGTGTTTGTAATCTTTAATAGGATTTGCTTTTAACCGAGCATACTCTAGAAGAGTATATTTCTTAGTGGGTCTGAAATCCCATAGTAGTTTTTTCCCTATTTGGGTTTCCACGTTAAATCTGGTGTTATGAGGTTTATGATGTTTATATGCTTTTGAGTTTGCATGTTTAACAATTTTGTTATATTACTAAAGTATATGTTACCGAGGTTGAATCTGATGTTTTTAATGGAAAATTAAGTTTTTATGATTCACCCCCCCCCCTCTCATCTTATTGGCTATTGGATCTGTACTTACATTTAGTATCAGAACTATCATTTTCTACCAAAATAATTGGCTTAGATAAAAACCCATTAAATAAATGAAGAGATAGTGTTTATATTATGTCAGGTCTTAAGGAGGATGGAGAGAATATGGAGTTGGGGATAGGATTCATAGGGATATGCATGGAAGAAAATACTTCACAAAAAAAAAAAAGGAACTAGGATGGAAAGCTAGGATTTTTAATGAGTGAGTGAGGGGCTATAAACCTATGGGGTCAAGAGTCAAGGAGAACCTAGAGGAATTAGGATTTTATCTAAAGCTTCAAGGTTCCTTTGAGGATTTAAGTTCTACAAGGACATAGAAGAGTTGTTGGGATAAGAATAAGGGAATGGAAAGAATCAAGGCACAAGAAAGATTGTAAATTAGGGATATGGGGAAAAGGTGAAATGTTTCCTTAGGAGCTTGGGTTTTAATAGGACATGGTTAATAATCTCTAGTGTTAGGAAGGAAATTGGGATGAGAATCCAATTGAGAAGGGGAGTGGGATAGAAAAATCCATAGTATTGAGGCACAAAGGGAAACGAGGACATGGAAGTATGTTCTAAGGTCCCCATTCCACCTATAGGTTTACACCCAATAAGAAAAGGATCTATAAAGGAGAAGAAATAATAGTGGGAACTAAAGCATTGGGAGGAATGGGGACCCTAAGACTTAGTCCCTTAGTTCTATTCCTCTCTAGGTTTCATACGCAATGGAATAGGGGAACTAATGAAGTGGAAAGATTGTGAAGTTATTAAAAGGTTATGACACCCTAAAAAGATTCAAAGAACCTTTTCAATAGTTGACAATATTTTCAAAACACCACCCAAATATTGATAAACATTACGTAACTATATCACTTATCACTTTCATCTTTACCTTCCTTTGCCTTATCAAATGAAACCAAGTTTTTATAACTACTTTGGATTCAAACAAGAGGTGTGGAAGTTAGCCATACTTAATGATGTAAACCACATTCAAATCCTATTAGTAGTCCACCCTTGGTTCAAAACTGGGTGATTGGAGTCAATAGCACTTTTAAAACCTCAAAAAAATATTAATTAACACCATAAATTTTGTCATCAATTTATCCTAGTTTCAAATTAGATTTTGGTAGCTAAAAGAGACTTTAAAACTTTATGAAAATGCTAAAAATCTATGACATATATAATCTCAATTATATTGACCAAGTTCAAAATTTTACGTCATAAGCTAATAGAGGTTGTGAAACCTATACAAAATACTTGTTGGTGATTTAAGGTGTGGACATTAGATCCATATGGCTCAATACTCTCCCAAGTGTAAGGGTTGTCAAACCTAGTAAGAAATTTGCAAAACCTACATTCAATTTGGGAAACTTAGGACCAAATATTGAGGTGGATAAATACCTCCTTCAGTTTTGGCTTCTCAAGGCTAAGGGGGTTTCCCTAAGGTGTTGGATTTACTGGTATATTAATAATTAAATACTCACCGTTTTGTAAACAATACCCTTTACATAGTGTATCTAAGACTGTTATCATAATATACCTATGTGTTAGTTTGACAAACAAGGGCACACACCCTTAACAATATTAAACTCATCAAGAACGGAGTTTAATGAAATGGATTAATTTACCTTAACAATATTAAACTTATCAAGAACTGAGTTTAATGAAATGGATTAATTTACTCACTATTTTTGGTTTACCTCTTGTATCTAAAATCTTGAAGAACTATCTAGCCATTATTGAAAGAAAATTAAGGTGTTACAGTAATGAGAAGTGGATTTCTAGAAAATTGATACCTACTTCAATAGGGCAACAATGTCATGAGTTAACATAAAATATATAAATGACTGAAATCTCAAATAGGGAAAATTAATGAAGATTTTGTAGAAGACTATACTTGCTTGAATACACAAGAAAAACATTTCTCTACATTCATTTTATGAAATAACTAAATTTAGAAATTATTAAGAGATTGTACTTAATAATCGATTGGCAAACCTATATATTTCCTTCACTATTATGAACAAACACTACATAAAATTTGTACAATTTTTTTTATAGTCATCTTGTTAACCAAGTGAACATATATAAATATTATAACACACAAAATACCTATAGAGACACTTAAACAAGGTTGATTTTGTACTTGATCTTCTACATACTTTGGATGAACCTAGTTCATCAATTTGCAAAATGGTTCTCTTTCCCTTTTTTAGAATAAAACTCTTAGCTATATTATTTTTTTCTCTTTGTTCTTCTCAAAATTATTTCCTATCCTCATAAAATTAAGAAATGATGTACATATATCAATAGTAGGTCAAATCATATAAGGATACATGCACGACTACCAAAAAATATAAAATTTGTGACCTCTATAATTTCAATGGTTACCCATTGTTAGGTTTAAGGTGTTATCCACCATGTCAATCCTATGTCATGTTACATTGTTACAACATCCTAGAAAATGTGCTAAGGCACCTAGGGTGTATGGAGGAAATATTTTGTATTATTTATTAAAACTGCTATTTGTAAAACATTCCTAAAGGTTTCAACTAGTAGCAGTAAAGGTGGGTTGTGAACACAATTATTTAATATTGTTTCCCCCACATGTGAATTCCAAAAATAATATAATTAATTATAGAAGAAGTGTAAAAATGAGTGACCTATGGGATTGTCCAAGTGGGTCTTGGAAGAGAATAATTTTCTCTTGGTATTCTATCATTTATTACATTTAATGTAATGTTTATCTTGCAAGATTGGGCACCCAAGTTAGAGAGAAAGTATTGGATCCAAAATTGGTGTCCTTTAAACTTTCATGGAGGTAATCCAAGGGTTGTTGAAATTTATAATTAATACCCTTGTTTGGACACCTTGTTGGGTGATTTTGGGGCTTTTATCAATCTATAAATTCAACTCTTTGGATGTAGAATTTGGTGAAGAATGGTTTAATGTAGAGTTAATCTACAAAAATAAGGATAGGTGGGGGGCATAAGGAAGTTGTTCATAGGTACATAGTATTAGATAGTTTATATAACTGGAAGACAACTGAGAGGGGGGGCTAAATCAGTTGTCTCAGATTATAGGAACATTCAGCAATTAAAACTTTAATACCAGAACCCAAAACAATAATACCAGAATAGGAGTTAATCAATTAAGCATAAACAATAATCATAGAATAAAAGCCATCCAACACCAAGATTTCTACGTGGAAAAACTGGTAAAGGGAAAAGCCATGGTGGGAAGCTTACTCACAGTCAGATAATACTTCTACAATAAGTATGTGAATTACAATTGAGGGGCATGCACTTGCAGGAAGGTAAACAGCCTAGAGCACACTGCTCATCACAAAAGGAGCCTCACTGAATACATATAAATCTGGAGAAGTGTTGAACTGCAAAAGATATCATCTCCTATGCCTGAGTACAATTCTGGCTAAGCTCAATACTGGAAGACTAAATCCTCTTACATAAACCCAATTCTATCTCCAATGATCAATCAACTCATCTACTTGAATTATATTACATTATTCATGCATTACATTCCTTGACCATGACCTCTTACATTTAACCATGATGATCTACAATGAGATCTTACATCTATATATACAAACCCTAGACCATAAACAATCAGGTCGGCCACCAGATAATAAACTAATTACATAATTACAAACCATGTTGGCCTTAGACCAAACAAGCAATATCAACACATAAGATATCCTGGAAATACATCAATAGGTCCTATCCACATGTTACATTAAAGTTAGTCCATAACCTAGATCAACCGTGACCAAGTATAGGTCCACACACTTCAGCAATGATCCCCATCCGCCAAGTCTCAAATACGATCACCAACAACATCCTAAAACTCCATCAAAATTTGCACCAACACTACTTATGCAATTTATCAAAGATCTCCATCAAAAGCTCTTTCGGTGAAACCCTCGTCGAAACCAGAAACCAATCTTCTAAGCAAGCAAGATAGCATCCAATCACCAGACCAAAACCAACTGACCAAATTTGAGTATAAGTATCATGAGTAATCCAAATTCCATCACCAGACTATACCGGAGCCTGTCGAATCATGTCGGATCCAATTTAACCATAAACCACTCAACCTACCGAGACCAGAAGGGTGTTGGTAAAACATCCAAATAGATAGTGTTCACATCAATGACAAAACATCAATGCAATACATAATCAATTCCACCAAATGGCCAACAATCTCCTCCTTTGGCATTAATGGCAACACTAGATGTGAAAAACATCTAAGTACCAAGAAATGCCAAACAAGTCTCCCCCTATCGAAGACAACCAACAATCACCTGCATAAAGCTCTGAATATCTCTCTCCCTTTTACTTTTCATATCTCTCCCCTTGTGAATTTTTCTTTTTCTTTCTTTATCTTTTTCACATCAATATCTCTCCCCCTTTGACATCAATGCCAAAAATCTGATAAAAATATCAAAGCAAAAACATAAGCCTTTGAATCTCAAAGTTGACTACTCCCCCTAAGCAGTAGCATCCCACATCAGTGTTGGAATGAATAGTATCTCAAATAGTGCATGTCAGACTGATGCCAAACCGCATCAATCAAGTCTCTACCAAAGGGTTAGAAACTCCCAATTTGTCTCTCAGGTACTCAAATGATTTCTTGGATAAAGGTTTAGTGAAAATGTCTGCAATCTGCTCTTTAGTGTTCACATAAACCAGTCTAACTTCATTTGCTTCCACCTTCTCCTTCAAAAAGTTATACTTGAAATATATGTGCTTTCTTTAAGAATGAAATTCCAGATTCTTTAATATATCAATAGCAGTAGATTTATCATAGTGAATAACTACCAGTGCATCACAATCCACCTTTATATCCTTCAACATTTGCTTCATCCATAAAACTTGTGTACAATTAGTAGCAGCAACAACATACTCAGCTTCAGCAGTAGATAAAGAAGTACATGACTATTTCTTGAAGATCCATGAAACCAACTTCTTTCCAAGAAAGAAAGCTCCACCAGAAGTACTTTTCTAGTCATCGACATCTCTAGCCCAATCAGCATTCGTATATGCATATAAAGTAAAGTTATCATCCTTAGGGTACCATAAGCCATATTCTGATGTACCTTGCAAGTATATAAAAATCCTTTTTACTACCATCTCATGATTTTCTCTAGGATCACTCTGAAATATTGAAACAATACAAACATCATTCATAATGTCAAACCTAGTTTGAGTCAAATAAAGAAGACCTCCAATCATAGATTTGTATCTTGTAGGATTTATCGGTGCAGAAATATCTTTTCTTGTAACCATAGGAGTACTTACCAGTTTAGAATCTCCCATACCAAATTTCTTCAACAATTCCTTAGCATATTTAGTTTGACAGATGAAAATGCCTTTGTCAGTCTGAGTAATCTGCAAACCTAGGCAAAATTTCATCTCACCAATCATAGACATCTCAAATTCTTTCTCCATATTTTTAGAAAATTCTATGCATAACTTATCTTCACCTCCAAAAATAATGTCGTCAACAAATACTTCAATAATCAGTATATCATAATCAGTGATCTTATAATATAAATTACTGTCAGCACTGCCCTTAGTAAAACCAAGCTCAAAAGATATTTATCCAACCTTGCATACCATGCTCTAGGTGCTTGTTTCAATCCATATAAAGATTTCCTTAACCTGCAAACCATATATGTATCATCTGATAGTGAAAAACCATTAGGTTGCTCAATATAAACTTCCTCGTCAAGATCCCCATTCAAAAATGCACATTTAACATCCATTTGATAAACCTTCTAGTTTTTATAAGAAGCATAGGCAAGAAATAATCTTACAGCTTCAATCCTAGCTACAGGTGCAAAAGTCTCTCCATAATCAATTCCTTCCTTATGACAATATCCTTTACAAACCAATCTAGCCTTATTCCTTATAAATTTACCATCCTCATTCAATTTATTCCTAAAAAACCATTTAGTTCCAATAACATTTTTATTTTTAGGCCGAGGAACCAAGGTCCATGTGTTATTTTTCTCAATCTGATCTAATTCTTCTTCTATAGCTTTCAACCAATGTTCATCTTTACATGCCTCAATTATTGATACCGGTTCAACTTGTGAAATTAAATATACCTCATTAGTTTCCAATCTTCTTCTTGTCATCACTTTGTTTCTCTTATCCCCAATGATTTGACCTTCAAAATGATTCAATCTCACATACCTAGGAGTCTTCTGACTTTTTGTTCCTCTTCCCTGTTCTTCAGTTACTGTAGAATTCTCTGATGTTGTCGAAGTTACTGGTTCAACTCTCTATTCTGATAAAGGTGCTACCAGTTTAGATATAATCATTTCCATTGTTGGTTCCTTCTCATAAACTCTGATTTGACTTTTGTTCAGCTCATCTACTTTAACATTAGCACTCTCCACAATTCTCTGCAACCTCTTGTAATAACATCTATATGCTTTGCTTTCATTAGAATAACCAAGAAATATGCCTTCATCACATCTAGGTTCAAATTTCCCAATAGTATCATCTCTCCTGATATAACATTTACTACCAAAAATTCTAAAATGCTTAACTATAGGTGTATTTCCAAACCATAATTCATAAGGTGTCTTACCGGTTTCTCCTTTGATATGTACTCTATTGAATGTATAAACCTCTGTACTTACTGCTTCTCTCTAGTATATATGAGGTAGATTAGCTTCCATCATCATTGTTCTAGTAACATCCAAGATAGTTATGTTCTTCCTTTCCACAACTCCATTCTGCTAAGGTACCCGAGGAGCATAAAATTGTCTTCTTATACCATGCTTGTCACAAAATTTATTAAACTCACCAGATGTGAATTCTTCACCATTGTCACAATATTAGCATGAAATATCTATCACCATGAAAACGTTTAACTCTAGCAGGGCCACATAAATCAGTATGAATAAGATCAAGAACGTCATTTGATTTATCTTGTATACTCCTAAAAGAGGTTTTGACTTGTTTACCCATTTGATATTCTTTACATACTAGATTATAGGGCTTCATAATCTTAGGTATATCCCTAACTGCTTTAGTTGACCTGATCTTCGCAATGCAATCAAAATTCACATGACATGGCCTTTTATGCCATAGCCAACTCTCATCAATCTGTGTAATAAAACATGTCTTCTCACCGAAGTTCAAATAAAATATATTACCTTTTGTCTGTGTACCGGTTGTAATCTCCAAACCAGATCTGTTAATGATTTTGCATTTTCCATCCTTGAATTGTTATTGAAATCTCTTATCTTCCAATTGTCCTACACTCAAAAGATTATGCTTCAAGCCTTCAACATAATAAACATTGTCAATATTGTTCTTACCATCCAATTATATAGTTCCTTTTCCTTTAATCATGCATGCCTTGTCATCTCCAAATCTAACTAGTCCACCATCAAATTCTTGTAAAGACATAAATTTCCCTTTATCTCCAGTCATATGATGTCAACAACCACTATCTTCAATTTTAGCAGCAAGTGCCTTCTCTTCAGGTACATTCTCTTCCAATGTCAGATCATCTTCCTTGATAGCTAGGAACACCCATTCCTTCCCATTATTGGATCCACTAGCAGAGTCTTTTGTCGGTTAATCATCTGAATCAATAATGCCTTCCTCATCCTCTATGTAAAATGATTTGTCTCTATTTTTCTTGTATTTATATTTGTTCGGATATCCAGGGTTAGGCTTAAATGATATTTTAACTCTTTTTCAAATCTTGAATTCCTTTCAGGACATATAGATGCAAAATGACCAATCTTATTACATGCAAAACATTTAAAAGGTGCTTTTCCTTCATACTTACTTCCTACTAGTCCTTTCGGTACTCTTCTAGCAAATAGTGTTTCAAGTTGCTCAAACTCATCATCTTCTCTCTTCATATCTTCTAACTCCTTTGCATATAAAGCTTTCCAGTCTTGCTTACTGGTTGCAGATGTAGATGCATGAAAATCAAGTTCAGTCTTCACAGCTCTAGAAGGTCCAAATTCCTCAAGCTCAAAAGAAGATAGTTTCCCAACCAAAGTATCTATGTTGACAGATGTATTAGACATTATTCTCAACTCATTAATAGCAGTAGCCTTCATTTTGTAAGTTGGTATTAGGGCTCTCGAGACTTTAAAAACAATTTCATCTTCGCTCAGAGTTCCACCATAACATTGAATTCCCATAACAATCTCATTTACCCTTTCCATGAATGCAGTAATCCTTTCATCTTCTTCCATCTTCAGGTTTTCATATCTCACTTGGTAACCATCAAGTTTAGCAATCTTCACTATAGGGTCACCTTCATTAAGAGTCTCCAACTTATCCCATATCGCCTTTCCAGATGATTTGTTGGTTAATACCATTATTTGTTGATCAGAAAGTGCACACAAGAGGGCTTCTCTTTCTCTACAATCATTCTCAAGCTCCTTGTCCAAGTTAGCCGGAGGAGGATTGCCAGATCCCAGATTATAGGGTGTGACACCATTCTGTGTGATCTCCCAAATCTCCTTGCCAAGACATCTCAGATGAGTCTCCATCTAAACCTTCCATACTATGTACTTTGTTCCATCAAGCCTCATAATATCCCTTCGAAAGATAGCTCTAGAAGAACTAGATGAACTTGAACTGTTAGTCGCCATAGGATCTTCCTCAAGCGGTTAAGCTTTTTGCAAAGAGGACCAAAGCTTTGATACCAATTGTTAGACAGTTTAGATAACCGGAAGACAGCTGAGAGGGGGGTTGAATCAGTTGTCTCAGATTACAGGAACAATTAGCAATTAAAACTTTAATACTAGAACCCAAAACAATAATACTAGAATAGCAATTAATCAATTAAGCATAAGCAATAATCACATAATAAAAGCCATCCACACAACACCACTATTTCTACGTGGAAAACCCAATAAAGGGAAAAACCACGGTGGGAAGCCTACCCACAGTCAAATAATACTTTTGTAGTAAGTATGTGAATTACAATTGAAGGGCTTGCACTTGCAGGAAGGCCAACAACCTAGAGAACACTACTCATCACAAAAGGAGCTTCACTGACTACATATAAATCCAGACAACAATCCAGAGAAGTGTTGAACTACAAAAGATAGCATCTCCTATGCCTGAGTATAGTTTTGGTTAAGCTCAATACTAGAGGAATAAATCCTCTTACATAAACCCAATTCGATCTCCAATGATCGATCAACTCCTCTCCTTGAATGATATTACATTATTCATTACATTCCTTGACCATGACCTCTTACTATTAACCATGAAGATCTACAATGAGATCTTACATCTATATATACAAACCCTAGACAGTAAACAATCAAGTCGGCCACCAGATAATAAACCAATTACATAATTACAAACCATGTTGGCCTTAGACCAAACAAGCAATATCAACACATAAGACATCCCGAAAATACATCAATAGGTCCTATCCACATGTTACATTAAAGTCGGTCCATAACCTAGATCAATCGGGACCAAGTATAGGTCCACACGCTTCAGCAATCATCTCCATCCGCCAAGTCTTGAATACGATCACCAACAGCATCTTGAAACTCCATCAGAAGCTACACCAACACTACTTATGCAATTCATCAAAGATCTCCATCAAAAGCTCTACTGATGAAACCCTTGCCGGAACCAGAAACCAATCTTCTAAGCAATGAGGATAGCATCTGATCACCAAACCAAAACCAATTGACCAAATATGAGTATAAGTATCATGAACAAGCCAATTCCATCACTAGACTATACCAAAGCCTGTCGAATCATGTCGGATCCAAGTTAACTAGAAACCACTCAACCTATCGGGACCAGAAGGGTGTCGGTAAAGCATCCAAACAACTAGTGTTGACATCAATGCAACACATAATCAATTCCACCAAATGGCCAACACATAGGTGCTTCTATTTTTGGAGAAAAGAGGAGTATGGAAGTGAATGTATAGTAATAACATTTATTGATGATAATGCATACTTGACCTCTTTTCTTAGTGGATTATTTTTTCGTAAGGTTTCTCCATGTAACTCTTGGTTTATGTAATGCTATTATGTTTATTTGTGTCTCTTTGTTTTTGTATTATGCTGATGATATTCTTTCTTTATTTATGTTATAAGTTCACATAAGTTACTGTTAATAAGAACAATATAAATTCTTATTTTTGGCATCATCAAGAAGAAGGATCTTTAATCATAGTTTTCCCATATTAAGGCAGCTTAATTTTAAGATTTGTATATAACTTTCATATTTCCATGTTGTAGTTGTCCAAACCTTGTATCTCATCCTTTTATTAGTTTATTGGATAGAGATTGATCTTCACAATCTTTGGTATTGAACTTGTATGTTTCTCAACATCCATACTCTAGCCACCACTTTCACCAATATTTGTGCATACATATGTTCATTCTAAATCCATTTTAATTCATCAAGAGGCATGAAAGATCATTCTTCTTCAATCACCAATGGATCTATTTTTTCCTAAGGGTAGAAATTTTATGTGTGTGTATTGGATCATGTTTCGTCTCTAGGATTCTATCATTCGCATAAGAACTACTTCTTTATGGGGGGGTTCATATGTCCATCTTCTCTCTCGTATCGGGGGGACATCGATTGTACTTGTGTCATAGAAGTATCCCTTGGGGTTTCATATTGAGTCCACTTTTCCTTCTTTCACTAGTACATTTGTTTCATATTTTTCTCTCTTTTGGAGAGGATTATTTTCCCATGTGGTTTTCTCCTTTTCTCTGATTATGAGAGATTTCATTTAGTTTATAAATTAGTACCTCATCAAAACCATGTAATGGGGACCTATCCAACCATGCAGTTATCTTTGCAATCGTAATTAGTTTTTTAGCTTTTCCCTACAGTTATCTTAAGGAGGTGTTGGAGTAATTAGATGATGACCTTTAATTAATTAATCATTAATTAATTATATAGGTACCCCATTTCTTTATTCAATTAAGCTAAAGTTGGGACTTCTCTTCTATATTTTGATTGAGCTAATTTTAGGTTATGTTGTCTTATAGAATGGGATGAGGACACTTTTCATCTTCTAACTTAATCCTCACCTAGGGATTTATTTTTATACTTTATAATAATTAATTATTATACATTGGAATTATCCAATCGTATCAAAGTTAATCCCAATATCAAATTTTCTTGTGGGTCAATCTCTCTATCAAGGTTCCATAGCACATAATCATATGATTTTTCTCTTTGGATGTGATAAGTATTTTACTTGCATGTGATTTTAGGGAGTTGTGTTCTTCCCTATCAATTCCAAAAATTGTATTTATCACATTGCATGAGTATCAATTTAGACAAAGTTAATTACATAAAAGGGCGGTGTGATAAAATATAAAATAGTTACACTAAATACCTTTTTATACCATTATATATGATATTTTATTAGTAATACGATAAATAATAGTAAAGAGAGCTAGTACATTGAATATTCCATGTGTTTACATATTCAAAAGCTAACATCCACAATACCTATGAAAATCATCATAAATTCCTAAGGAAAATATTACACATTATGAATAACTGCGTATAGACCAACCAAGCTTACTAGTTAAAAATAGATTGAACAACTTCAAATTTTTTATAAATCCTTGTGATCTTGATTGGCTACATTATTTTACATAGTTAATCTTAACATGTTTAAAAAGAAAAAAATTCTAGCAAATTTGTGTACACCGCTAAATTGTTTTTGTTATTGAAATACTAGTTACTACTTTAAAAAAAAGGTAACAATGATCAAACAATAATAATAAGTTTAATTTTGGTGAGTTTCTTCCTATAGAAAAAGAGATCATTAACTTAGTCTAATCTTAAAATCAAATGTTATCTAAATTGTGAGTCCTTCAATATCCATAGTTTCAGTCAATGTGTTCATCTTATACGCTCGTTTATGCTCTCATAATTCCATTTTGTTAGAGATTTTGGGTGGCATCCACTAACGAGGTCAAAGGGTAACACCCCCTCATGAGATCTAGCGATAATGTCCCTTATATGCTTTTCCTTGTAGTACCAAGATGTCAAGGGATAATGGCTATTGAAGGCAAGAAAAAATATCCTCTTAAGAAAATATTAGATCCAAAACACATCTAATATTTAAAATCTTGTGCCATATAAAAAAATAAATATATTAGACCTTATTCTAAACTGTGAATGAATTATCTCAAAATATTACCCTACTAATATAATAATTTAATTTCTTTAAAAAAATATATACACATCTTATTTAAAATGTTTACTTGTTAAATTATTTATTAATAAATAATTAACATTTTAATATGGTAAGGTATCAACTATTATCAACAAATAAATAATGCTTAAGCAATAGCAATATCCTAATAAATATTAGTTTCTAAAATTATTTGATTGTTTTTGTCTTATTCGAATAAACTAGTGGTGTTTAACTCTTTTTTTAATGGCTAAATGGCAAGGAAATACACATGATAAGGGAAAAGCAAGGAACTTGGTCATCATGGCCAAACTTTTATCCTCCACGCTCTCCAATGCAATATATTATCATTTGAACTGAAGCTAATGGTATTCCAAAAAAATGGGGAGCATGGAGGGGGACCTAGATAATGTAATTATGGAGGGAGACAAGGAGGATATCCTAGAAAATGTATTCTTTAAACTAAGAAAGAGGGATACACAAAACATCTTATTGTATGGGGGACAAGGAGGATATCTTAGATAATGTATCTTTTAGAATATTATTGCATGTAAAGAATCTCTTAACTAATTAGTTTAGAAATATAATTCATTACACAAACATGTATCAAGAATCAATTTTCAATATTTATAAGAAAAGGGCAAAATCAATCATATATATATATGACATCAATTTACACATAATTTTTACATATTAAAAAAAATAGTTTAGCTCAAACTATGGTGGTTGTACATGAGGGATTTTCATTAACAAAAATTAGGGTGGATAAAAAAATAATTTTTTTCTAATTTCATATCAATTACAAATATCTTGCTCATACAAGTGTCAATATAAGACCAATACAAGCTCCTTGCGAAAACACATACTAGAAATCACCTATATGAAGGACCAAGAGTCACTACTTAGAAATCTACTTTTATTTAGAAACCACCTCCATCATATTATCAGCGTACCATGGAAGACCAAGACTCACAACTTAGACTTCCACTTTATATGTCTTTGTGGGGAATTGAACTTGGGTTTCCACAATCAAAAGCTAATGTTTTAAACAATTAAACTCAACCCCTTGTAAAATGAAAAAAAATAGAAAAAATTATTAGAAAAATCCTTATCAATATTTTATATAATAAATATATATCCTAGAAAGGAATAAGAAACAACTTTATTTAGGTTGAATTATGGTGGTTGCACATGTGTATGGTATGGTTCTCGCAAAATGATTTTAGAAATTGATTTTTTTTATTCCTACTAAAAATCAATTTATATCATCAAGGTATTAGAATAAATTACATATTTGAAAACAAGACTCAAAATACTGCATTTTAAATTACTTGACTTTTGGATGACTCTATGTGTAAGCGCTTCAAATTTTTAGTCCAAAGGTGACAAAATTTAAAAATTAGGGAACACACTTCCACTTTTTAGCCTTTTGTAGACCCAACTTCTTGTACCTGCCCATCCCACCTTATCTCGTGTTACATCATGGTACCAACAACTTATAATATTTAATTTTCATTTGATCAATTGGGTTGTTCAATCCTTTTGTTAGTGTAGGTCATTGCAAGTAGAATTGATATAATGTGTTGATATCATTGAACATGTTTTATAGAGTATTGATACGCATTTCTAACTATATATGTGCTACCACATACTTATTTCCCTCATCATCCATTTTTTTTTCTTTCCGACTTTAGCTATGATTTTGGTATAGATAGTTAGGGTTTGATTGCCCATTTCTGGTTGCCTTAATTGGTGTCCCTGTTGTTTTGTTGTATCCCTTTGTAGTTAAGGTAGTTTATTTTGAATTATATTTATTACATCTTCTATTTGTTCTATATTTTTTTACATTCTTCTTCAAGATATCCTCTTTTATGATGCTATGAAATATATCCCCAAGTTGTCTTTTATGATGCTATGAAATATATCCCCAAGTTACAACTTTTGAAAGGGTGTATATATATTTAAAAGATCCACTTGTGCTCCTATTAATGAAAATCAAATAAGCTGCAGTATTTTCATACGTTGGATTTAGATTTTTGGTGCTATAAAATTGTTTATGTACTACATGAGGGATGTGGAAGCAAAATATGTAGCTTTTAGTGATGATGGTGGTTTTTGTGGAGTGTCATGTTGCACTTTTTTCTTTTTGTGTTAAGCTCCTATTTCTTCTTGGAGTGTTGCATAGAATTATTTTGTGAGTTCTATAGTTTCTTTTTTTTTCTTTTTTTCTCCTCAATAAGGTTCATTAGTATTTTCATCTTATGTTTACATATTAGTTCTTTTTCTTTTCATTTTAATCAATTTTTCTTTTTGTCATCTATATAAATTTGATCAACTTGTTCTATAACTTTCCTCCTTGTATTTTTTGGAGTCACTAAAGGACTCAAGATCCTAGAATCACCTACAAACACCAAAATAACCTTCTACAAGAGAGAAAATATAGAGCTTAAATTTGCAATAATATATGCAATATATATTAGATCAATATGATCAATGATGTGTATATGCAATCTATCCAATTAATTGTAATGTATATATGGGATCTTCTTTATACTGAAAATCTTGGGAGATTGGATGTTACTAAGTTGTTATGTTGTTATGATCTAATTCTAAATGTTAAGTATAGATGCCAAGCTAACAAGATGAGAGGGGGGGGTGAATCATACAAACTTAATCTTCCATAAAATCAATAGATTCAACCTCGGTAGCTTTAACAGATATAAGTAACCAAAACTGTAAAACATGCAAACTCATAAATAGATAACATCACAAAACATTTAACACCAAATTTAACATGGAAACCCAAATAGGGAAAAACCATTGTGGGATTTCGAACCCACTAAGAAATATACTCTTCTAAAGTATGCTCGGTTAAAAGCAAATCTTGTTAAAGATTACAAACACATTGCTAGATGTGACCCGGTTAAGGGATTTCCCTCAGATCTGTTAGGATCTTCACCTTGTTAGAAGTGACCTTGTTAAAGGATTTCAAACACTCAATCAGAATGTCACCTTGCTAGAGGGTTTTACAAATAAGATTGTTAAGTCCACTCGGTTAAGAGATTTTTTGTCACTTTACAAAATAACAGTAATAAAAATATATCTGCAACTTCACATCTAAAAATGCTAAAGCAGATTCTTATTTTCTTAATACAATCTAGTCATAGGACTTACCTTGTCCCTCTGCTAGGCTCTATACTCTATTAATCAAACAGGTCTTAAAGCTTCCGTGCTTAGTAATCACTATGTAGCATCCTTGTGCTTACACTTGCCTGCATACATTGTTTATCAACAGTTCCTTATTTATAAACAATTTGCTAAACACTGAATCTCCTTGATCACATATCACATGATCAATCATAGCCATCAGTTCTTCAAATTTGACTAGGTTCAATGTATCCTTCGATCTGAAAATGTTTTACCTTGCCTAGGAACTTGCATACATTTCTTGGAACTTGTGCTAAGGTATTGTGGTTCAATTTGAGTTGTAGATCTTCCTGTCGATCTTCCATTGTCATAGATTCTTTAGCAAACTTCATGCATGGCATACCAATCATTTAATCAATTCCAGCTCATCAGCTTCCTTCATTAAATAACGCTTTTAATCATCCAATGCATTTTGTTACAGCTCGGTTGCAACTCGGTAAATACTAAACTTCACTCGGTAGACATTTTGCCTTCATTAACCGATAGTGATAACCTTAGGGTTTACCGACTAGGTTCCTTAGGGTTTACCAAGTAGGTTCTTTGCTCGGTAACATAGTATAGTATTAACCTTACAAACAACAACATATGTAGGATATCAAAACAATCTAAACATCATGATCTCATCATTGTCTAACTCGGTAATAGTTGCCCATTGAATAACTTATTCCTCCCCTTATTCATCACATTCTTTCTGTGTCTTTTACTGACATCTTAATTCTCTTCAAAACATAATTCTTAAGATATGGCAACATCATACTGAATTAGAAAATCAATTTCTTGACATCAATGACAAAATAATAATATTAAGACAGTAAACATCCTTAATCAGTTATATCCATAATCATCAACAACCTTCTCAATATCCTTATTGAAATGCCAACAATCTCTCATTGTCTGTTATAATGCCAACAATCTCCCCCTTTAGCATTGATGGCAAAACCAATTGATTTGACCTAACTGATTCAGATTCAGATTGTTGTGAAATGCTGAAATGCTCTCCCCCTGTCATTAGTCTTCTCCCCCTTTGACAACAATGCCAAAAAGTAAAAGAACTAAAACATGATTTCTTCCGCTGAGAAGTGAATTCCTTGCTATTATGTATCAACTCAGTCTCGGTCAGAGCATTTTGTCTTCAATTTATGTTCTGTATTTGGTTTCTGCACACCTTTAGAAAATATCCTAAAGTGTGTAAATCAGCATCAACTCCTAAAAGGTATTCTGTAGAGTCATCGAATTGATGCTTTCACCAAACTCGATCAGTGAGTGGAAGATAGGGGTAGGACTCCTAACTTACTTCTGAGATACTCAAAAGTGTCCCTTGGCAGTGGCTTGGTCAAGATATCTGCTATTTGTTCCTTTGAGCTAACATATTCCAACACCACTTTCTTGTCTTGAACTTCTTCTCTAAGATAATGATATTTGATAGAGATGTGCTTTGTCTTAGAGTGCATAACAGGATTCTTTGAAATGTTAATGGCACTAGTATTATCACAGAATATAGTTACTAGCTTAGTAACTTTCTCATTTATACCTTTCAACAGTTGTTTGATCCATGCTATATTAGTACAATTCAATGTTGTAGCAACATATTCTGCTTCTGTTGTTGACTGTGAAACACTTCCTTGTTTCTTGCTAAGCCAACTCACTATTCTTTCTCCTAAAAAGAAAGCTCCTCCACTTGTGCTTTTTCTACCATCAATGTTGCCTGCCCAATCAGCATAGGTATACACTTTTAAATCAAAATCATTTCTCTTGTTATATACTAATCCATAATCTTCAGTGCCTCTCAGGTATCTGAAAATTCTTTTGATTGTTGTCATATGTGTGTCTTTGGGATCTACAGAAAATCTTGCAACTATACCTACTGCATGTGCTATGTCTGGTCTGTTGTGAACAACATATTGTAGCTTTCCAATCATGGATCCGTAAAGTGTCTCATCAACAGATGCAAATTCATCATTGTTTGATAATTTACAGTTGGTAGTCATAGGAGTACTTATTGGTTTTGAGTCCTCCATTCCAAATTTCTTCAAGATTTCCTTTATGTACTTGGATTGAGTAATGAAAATCTCATCTTTCATTTGCAGTATCTGTAAACCTATGAAATACTTTATCTCGCTGATTAGTGACATCTCAAATTCTTTGCACATTTCATTACCAAAGTTTTTGCATAGAGAATCATTCCCACAAAATATAATGTCATCAACAAATATGGCTGAGATCAGCATTCCATTGTCTTCATCATTCTTCATGTACATATTGTTGTTTTCACTTGTTCTTATTAAACCAATCTTGATCAAATAAGAGTGCAATCTCTCATACCATGCTCTAGGTGCTTGTTTCAAACCATATAATGCTTTGTTCAATTTACATACCTGATCTTTATTTTTGTCTTCAACAAATCCTTTAGGTTGTTCAATATAAACTTCTTCTTCTAATATACCATTCAGAAATGCAGATTTGACATCCATTTGATATACCTTGAAATTTTTGAAAGCAGCATATGCCAACAATGTTCTTACTCCTTCAAGTCTTGCCACAGGTGCAAAGGTCTCACCATAATCAATTCCTTCTTCTTGAGCATATGCTTTGCAAACTAGTCTTGCTTTATTTCGAATGACCTCACCTTTTTCATTCAGCTTGTTTTTGAAAATCCACTTTGTACCGATTAGATTTTTGTCCTTCGGTCTTGGGACCAGTTTCCATGTGTCGTTCTTCTTGATTTAATCAATCTCTTCTGTCATAGCATTTATCCAATCTTCACTGTTAAATTCCTCTTTCACTATTCTTGGTTCAAATTCAGATATCAGACATGTCTTCTATCTCAGTTTGTTCCTTGTCATTACTGGATCATCCTTATCTCCTATAATTTGACTTGATGCATGATTCCTTCTGACATACTTGGCTAATAGAGGCTTGATAGGCTCTGTATGATCTTCTTCATCACTCGATAACTGAATATCCTCTTTTTCTTAAGTAACTCTCTTGGTAGGACTTGTCGGTTGAACATAGACAAATTCTTCATAATCTTCTAGTTCCTTGGAGTTTCCTTCATCATTTCTTTCTACAAATTCATCAATTTTCACATTTGCACTTTCTACTATTTTGTTAGATGATTTGATCAGACATTTAAATGCTTTACTTCTAGAAGAATAACCTAGAAATGTTCCTTCTTCACTTTTCTGATCAAACTTTCCATTTCTATCATCTTTGTGTACATAGTATCTACTTCCAAAGATTTTGAAGTAACTTACATTAGGTTTCTTATCATACCAGATTTCATATGGTGTCTTCAAAGTTCCTTTCTTTAGTTGTACTCGGTTCAAGGTGTAAACAGTTGTGCTTATTGCTTCTCTCCAAAATGTTTGTGGCACTTTCTTTTCAATCATCAGGGTTCTGGCACAATCCACAATAGATCTGTTTCTTCTCTCAGCTATCCCATTTTGCTGTGGAGTTCTCGGTGCAGAGACTTGTCTTTTTATACCATGATCATTGCAAAATAAGTTGAACTCATCAGAAGTGAACTCTCCTCCTCTATCTGATCTAAGACATTTCAGGTTTCTTCCTGTTTCATTTTCAACTCTTGCCTTGTACCATTTTAACATTTGAAAAGCTTCTTATTTTTCTTTTAAAAACATAACTGACCTCATCCTTGAATAATCATCCACAAATAATATGAAATATTTGTCACCATAATAACTTTGAACTTTCATAGGACCACAAAGATCAGTGTGCACAAGATCTAAAATTCCCTTAGAAGTGTAGGACTTACTTGTAAAGCTTGATCTTGTCATCTTACCCATCTGGCATCCTCGGCACATAGCATTCTCAGGTTTTTCCATACTCGGTAGACCTCTTACTCGGTGCTTCTCACTTATTTTGATCATATTATCAAAATTTACATGACAAAACCTTTTATGCCATAACCAGGTATCATCTATCTTTGCATAAAGACAATTATTCTGAGTTGAGTCAAGGTGAAATGTGTTACCTTTTGTTTGAGTCCCGGTAGCAACTAACTTTCCATGCTTGTCATGAACTTTGACAATTCCTTTCTAAAATTCTATTTGGTAACCTGTGTTATTTAGCTGTGCTACACTCAACAAATTATATTTCAAACCTTCAACCTAATAAACATCATTACATTTAGCATTATCAAGAAGTGTTATGGATCCTTTACCTTTTATCGGACATGGTGCATCATTACCAAATCTTACATAACCTCCATCATAATCTTCTAATTTAACAAACTTGAGTTTATCACCTGTCATGTGATGTGAGCATCCACTATCTATGATCCAAGAATCATTAGTATTTATGTGAGATATTAAAGCTTTTCCTTCATACCTTTCTTCATCTGATCCATCTTTGATAGCCACATAAACTACTTCCTTTGTATCAGTTTCATCTTATTTATCATCATTTGATTCATCATCGGCTATTAGGCATGACTTTCTATCTCTTCTTCTGAAGTCTTGGTATCCTCTGTAATGACCTTTGCCTCTCGGTAACCTTCTGGCCAATAGTGCTTCAAACTCTTCTTGCTTTCTAATTTCCTCATACAGTTTGTGTACTTCTTCCATGTTCTTACGAAATATTTCACTTGCCCCACTGTGATTCCCTTCAGAATATTTACTCATTCTATCATTGTAATCATTAGAATCTTTTTCAGGACAGTTAGAAGCCATATGTCCTATCTTATCACAATTGAAACATTTCAAAGGTAGTTTTCCTTTATACTTACCTTTGCCTCTCGGTAACCTTCTGGCTAATAGTGCTTCAAACTCTTCTTGCTTTCTAATTTCCTCAAACAATTTGTGTACTTCTTCCATGTTCTTACGAAATCTTTCACTTGCTCCACTGTGATTCCCTTCAGAATACTTACTCATTCTATCATTGTAATCATTAGATTCACCAAGATGAAAAGAACTAAATGCAGATTCAACTTTATATACCGAAGACCCACTGTTATCAAAATTACTTAATTCAAATGCATGTAGCTTACCAATAGTAGCATCCAAAGAAACTGGCATATTGGGTACAGACCTCAATTCATTGATTGCAGAGACTCGGATTGCATAAGCAGGTAGAAGGGTTCTCAATAACTTACTTGTGACATCCTTTTCTTCAATGGTTCCTCTGCTCCTTTGATTTGATTGACAATTTCCTTTAGTCTTGTACTATACTAGGTTATGTTCTCACCTTCATTCATCCTCATAGATTCAAGTTGTCCTCTTAGAATGTTCATTTTTTCTCTTTGAACATGTTCATCACCACCATACACAAAAACAAGCTTGTCCCACATTGCCTTGGCATCATTGCAGCCTTCTAGATCATTAAACTCTGAGTCAGTCAATGCAGATGTTATTTCAATCATTGCTTGAATATGTTCTTGCTTTTCCTTTATCTCTTCCATTGTCAATGGATAGGTGCTCGATGTAATGAAATCATTCTCCAGATAATATGTTGCATATTCTCCAACTTCTGATAAGTGCAGCTTCATCCTTTTCTACCATGTAGAGAAACTAGACTTGTTCAGCTTCGGTGCATCCCTCTTATACATCTTTGGATCTTTGCCTCAAGTACCTTTAAACTTTTCCTCTGAGTTCAAGGCTCTGATACCAATTGTTATGTTGTTATGATCTGATACTAAATGTTAAGTACAGATGCCAAGCTAACAAGATGAAAGGGGGGGTGAATCATACAAACTTAATCTTCCATAAAATCAATAGATTCAACCTCAGTAGCTTTAACAGATATAAGTAACCAAAACTATAAAACATGCAAACTCATAAACAGATAACATCACAAAACATTTAACACCAGATTTAACGTGGAAACCCAAATAGGGAAAAACCATTGTGGGATTTCAGACCCACTAAGAAATATACTCTTCTAGAGTATGCTCGGTTAAAAGCAAATCCTATTAAAGATTACAAACACATTGCTAGATGTGACCCGGTTAAGGGATTTCCCTCAAATCTATAAGGATCTTCACCTTGTTAGAAGTGACCTTGTTAAAGAATTTCAAACACTCAATCAGAATGTCACCTTACTAGAGGGTTTTACAAATAAGACTATTAAGTCCACTCAGTTAAGAGATTTTCTGTCACTTTACAAAATAACAGTAATAAAAATATATATGCAACTTCACATCTAAAAATGCTAAAGCAGATTCTTATTTGCTCAATACAATCTAGTCATAGGACTTATCTTGTCCCTCTGTTGGGCTCTATACTATGTTAATCAAACAGGTCTTCAAGCTTCTGTGCTCGGTAATCACTATGTAGCATCCTTGTGCTTACACTTGCCCGCATACATTGTTTATCAACAATTCCTTATTTATAAACAATTTGCTAACCGCTGAATCTCCTTGATCACATATCCCATGATCAATCATAGCCATTAGATCTTCAAACTTGACCAAGTTCAATGTATCCTTCGATATGAAAACGTTTTACCTTGCCTAGGAACTTGCATACATTTCTTGGAACTTGTGCTAAGGTATTGCGGTTCAATCTGAGCTATAGATCTTCTTGTCGATCTTCCATTGCCATAGATTATGTAACAAACTTCATGCATGGCATACCAATCATTTAATCAATTCTAGTTCATCAGCTTCCTTCATTAAATAACGCTTTTAATCATCCAATGCATTCTGTTACAACTTGGTTGCAACTCAGTAAATACTAAACTTCACTCGGTAGACATTTTGCCTTCATTAACCGATAGCAATAACCTTAGGGTTTACCGACTAGGTTCCTTAGGGTTTACCGACTAGGTTCTTTGCTCGGTAACATAATATAGTATTAATCTTACAAACAACAACATATGTAGGATATCAAAACAATCTAAACATCATGATCTCATCATTGTCTAACTCGGTAATAGTTGCCCATTGAATAACTTATTCCTCCCCTTATTCATCACATTCTTTCTGTGTCTTTTACCGACATCTTAATTCTCTTCAAAACATACTTCTTAAGATATGGCAACATCATACTGAATTAGAAAATCAATTTCTTGACATCAATGACAAAATAATAATATTAAGACAGTAAACATCCTTAATCAGTTATATCCATAATCATCAACAACCTTCTCAATATCCTTATTGAAATGCCAACAAATCTCTCCTTGTCTATTATAATGCCAACATAAGTGTCTTAATCCTATGTCATGTGACAACTAGGGATAAGATCACATTTCTACAAGTGTAGCATCATAAATTGTATCCACATATAATTTTGTCTTCACCTAGCCCTCACCTTGGCATTTTGTCTTTCGATGCTCGATGACTGCTTTGATCCTGCTCACACCTCCCATAAACCTACATTTTCACTTTCTCTCACATCTTTTTCCCAAAGCTGAATCTTGATTCTCAAGACCAAGGCACTAGAGCTCCTTGGTCCTAGCTCAGTACCATGGTGCCAAAGAAATTTAGTCCTCTCAATTAGGAACCAAATTTGATCCTCATAACAATTACATCAAGTGAGCAGGAATTTAGGTCTTGTGTCGTCCTACCCTAAAAATTCAAATAGTTTTCGAATAGTCAAATATAAAAGGAGGCCTTCCCCTCTCATTTGAAAACATAAGTTGTCTAATCTAAGTTGAATTCCACTCTAGCGAATTCCATTCAAGTGAGCAAGCAATCAAGCATTGAAGGAGAAGTGAAGCCAAATTCAAGCATTCAAGATGGCATCCATGATCAAACTTCTATGAAGACATTCTATGTGACATCCTAAAACCCTTGTGTGAGGATTCAACAAAACTTCATCAAGGTATACATTTCAATTGCAAGCATTCAATTTGAAATCTATCCTTTCCCCCAAAAGGAAATCATCTTGCTACAATTCAATTCTATTTTTGTTACAATTATAATTTCAATTTAAAGGTTAATTCCTAAACTAGCGTTTGACCCAAGGAAAACTCCTATCCACAACACCTTTCCCTCTCTTTCTATGTCCAATAAATTGACTCAGGATTTGTGTTCAAAGATTCTTATAGAATTAATGATGACAAATAGGTTCACATTTTGAAGGAGTGGAAAGTAGAGCACCAGAGTGACCTACTACCACGGTCTTGAGAATTTTACCTGAGCTTCTAACAGTGGATCCAATGTGTCTCCCTAATCTAAAAAATATCTCATTTGCCTATTAGAGATTTATACGACTAGGGTGACCTGCCATCATGGTCCTAACAATTCAGCCTAAATTTCAAGCAACAGGTTTTGATCCTCTTCTTCTACTTAGATCCATGTTTATGACTACGTCTGATGTCTAGATAGCATTTTGTTTTTTCTGATTCACTTCAATTATTCATTGCTTTACTCTAGACCTTACAATACAAATCCAATTTCAACTAAAAGGGGGTGGCAAAAAAATAGGCAAATTTGATCAGCATATTAGCCCTTTTTCTAATTGAATTGTGGCTAGATCTATTGGATTTGCCCTTCTTTTAATGTAACGATTAATTTAGTAAGATTAGTGGTTTTATTATCTTAATTGGTGAAACCCTAATTTTACATCATTACAACAAGATATTTTTAAAAATATCTCTAACTCACTAAGTAAACTTAACTTGTAAATATATGTGAAAAGGTCCTAACTTGGAACTAGTTAGATAATGTACCTTGTTCACACTACAATGGGGGAAATAGATGGTAAACACCATTATTCACACCAAAAATCTATTTTTTTATAATAGTTTTTCTCTCTTTTTTTGAATGGTGGAGGAAATTTGATCTAGGAAGATCTTAACGAGGAGGTCTACAATCATGATGTCCTCCTTTACTTATTAATTCTCTATTGTTGCTTGTTTACTCCACTTTGTCATTCTTCCTTTTTGTGGCAATTGTATTTATTACTCCTAGTCTTGGGCTCTATACGTGATATTCTAATTATTTTATTATTCATCCTTCTTTTAATGTATTTCTTCTTTTCTAAGCTTAATTATATTTATATTTGTTATGCCTCCTCAAGTGGTGGTTCTATTTGTTGTGCTTATGGAGGAGCGGTTATTATTTATGTTGTTTTTATTCTAGTGTTTCTTGCAATCCTAAAGATCCAAAATTTGGCCTTATTGATCTCAACACTTCTAGCATTAAAGAGATATATTATGCATTTCTTCTTTTGGAATGCCCCATTTCTGATGTAAATCCTCTCTATTCTTCTCTAAATGTTCCTCTTAACTCTTCTTGGTTTTCTTATCTATAAAATCCTTATATGTGCCAAACAATTTGGTATTTACATCCTTTGGTTTCAATAGTTAGGCTATGGCATATTAATCCACTAGGTTGTTGCTTATTTCATAGGGAAAATTAGGTATCCATGAAACCCTACGTTTCATGTCTTCAATTAATGTATAGTCCTCTACTAGGAAGACAATTTCATATGAAATACGATCTCTATTTTGCATTTTCTATTGAAGGGATATGAAGAAGACCTAGTATATGACAGTGTAGGATGTGGTGTCTCTGAATTAGTGGATATGTGCATTTATTTGTTGAATAAATGACATGAGGGTTCTTCTTTCTTTATTGGAGAATGATGCTAATAGATTCATGAAATAAAAAGAGGCAAATGATCAAAGTATTTTACTACAATTGATAGTGCATATTATTTATTTTTAAGAATTTTGTCTTGGAGGACTTAACATAGATCTATTTCTTTTCCTTTGATGACCAATTGGTATGTTGTGTAAATTGTAGTTTTATTTATTTTGATTCCTCTTTATTTATGTAGTATATTTTGTATGTGATACCCATTGTGACATATCATACCACTGTATTACTAATTTTTGTTACATCTAGGCTCCTTCTATCATGTGTTACTCTAGTTAACTTTGTGAGTTTATTATTTTTTATGGCCTTCTTAGAATGCAACTCACTTGTTGTGCACAACCTCATCAAAGCTCAAATAACTTATTTTTGTGATTTTGTGGTGTTTTTCTAGGTGATCATATTCATGGTTGAGAGTTA
The DNA here is from genome assembly GCF_030272615.1 of Cryptomeria japonica. Classification (NCBI taxonomy): domain Eukaryota; kingdom Viridiplantae; phylum Streptophyta; class Pinopsida; order Cupressales; family Cupressaceae; genus Cryptomeria; species Cryptomeria japonica. Next base: position 137,883,162 of record NC_081410.1, on the reverse strand, counting down.
TTTATATCTACCCATATACCAACTCAAATGGGTAAAATTCTGTTTATTTCTTATATGTTGTCCTATAGGCCCATAATATTTCTAGAATTTTTAATATCCCAATATAACATGGATATGGGGGATCGAAATGTATAGTCTTAAGCGACCACTTTTTTAAGAAATAATGGAAGAATGATGTTGGATGAGAAATTGAAGAACAAGAGTCATAGTACTCTCAATATACTTTGTAAAGTACTTATATTTTTTTAGATTGTGGAGATTAATGGGTTCAAATAGGGGTACCACATAAATTTTTATTATTTTTATAATAAAAATATAACATAGAATCTAGCGTGGCCACTCTAAAATATTTCTTAGTATTTTAAAAATTACTTTATTAAAAAATTAGCTAATACCATATAGTTCTGATTAGATAAAATTCAGAGAGGCTCAAACCATAACATAATTCTCACATAGGCGCACAAAAAGGAGGAACTCACAAGCAATGTGACCACCTAGACCACAAAAACCAAAAAAGGATAGGCCCTTTTTTTAATAGAGGCTTTTGATTATAAGAACAAGATTCCCAACATAGCCAAATCATATAATCAGAATAAAGGGGTTTAAGAAAGAACATCAAACCATCTTCCCCCTTGAAATGTGATCAAAGTAGCCAAGGGAACATAAAACAAATAGTGGATTTTGAAAGGTGTAGAGGTGAAAAATTGAACCACTTTGATAGGCAGATGAACACCAATTGAGGACTTAGTATTCAACCTCTCCACTCAGGATGCGATAGAAAGTATATGACTATTAGGTACCCCTTAGATGACATTGAACGTGTCATAGAGGTCTTTTTGATATAGCTTTATGACACTTTGTCTAAGGATGCACGTGCAGATCTTACACAGCAACATGACGCGTTGGCGTCCTGTACGGACAAAGTCATAGAGTTCGTATAGAGGATAGACTGTGACAAAAATGTATCTAAATAATAGAAACAAAGTAAATAAAATTTTGAAAAGGAAAGTACGATTAACTATGAAATAACAAGAGAAGGAAGAATAAGTCTTACAATTGGTCCATACTTGAAGCCTCCAACTAGCGACTCAAATCAACTCAGCAACCTACACACAAAGAAAGAAAAGATGAAAGGTTGTGGCTATGTTTTAAAGGCCTGTCATAGTCAAACCTCTGCTTTGGTGTTTCCACTTCAATGGACAACCAAGATAGATAGATAGAAAGATAATGGAAAATAGTAGATAAATGATACAACAAAGATAATTGATAATATGCTATGGAGATGGTAAAAGAAAGAGGAAGAAGAAAACTCCCCTTCCAAACCCAAAGCAAGAAGCTTGTTGGATGAAGAAGAAGAAACATGTCTTCCTTAAAGCATGATTATGGTGGTAATGTGAGACAGCCAAGTATGCAACCAAAGAGAGCTTCTAGACAAGTGTAGATGTAAGAAACTAGTAGAGTGATCCAATCTTCAGCTAGAGAGATTGAATGAGTGATTATAAAGTGAAGTGGAGCTCAAAGGGGAAGATATGCATTCTGAGACAAAGGCTAATGTTAGTGGATGTGCATAGAGGTGTTATGGGCATCTTCCAAGCACAGGAATAATGCACAAACGATCACCTTTAGACTGTTAGATTCACAAGATGCAAGTATGGCGCGTGAACATGCATTAGTGTCTATGATTCAAACAATCAATATAGTCAAGAAAAGGACAAGGTGGAGACTAATGAGGCTAGCAAGATAGACAAAAGGACAAGGTGGTCAATGAGCTCTCCAATCAGCATAAAGTGAAGGCACTTATGTAGCTTAGAATTACATAGGGTGTAATTTATGACACTACATTTTTCCCCCACTTTAGTGAGCATATTATTATTATCAAGATGCGAGCTAAAGTAGAGATTATCAAGATTCAAAGGGAAAGCAGAATCCTCTACCCATGCAGAGATGCCCCCAAGGAAGGGTCCTGAATTTTTGGAAAGACGTTGGGTTGTTTAATCAAAAAATGTTAGCTATAGATAAACATGTCAAATGAAAAAGTGAATCAAATAATATGACACACACTGAGATAATAGATAACAATAAAAAGATAAATAGATTTTGATGGTATGGGTAGCATATTGTGCTAGATAGCCATAAAATAGGGCGATTTTAAATAGAGTGGATTGACCCCCACAAAAGGCAATAAGATCTAGTGGTTTGGCCCCTACCAAGGCAAAGAAGATAATAGTTTATAGATTTCGTCGGTATGGGTAGAAAATTATGCTAGATGGCCATACGATGGGTCGACGTTAGATCAAGTGGATTAGCCCCCACTAATAGGCAAACAATATAATGGATTAAGTGGTTTGGCCCCACAAATAGGAAAATAATATAATGGACCAATTGGTTTGGCCCCCACTAGTATGCAAACAAAATAATGCATTGTGCAAATATGATCATGTAAAAATGCAAAAATATGAAAGCATAGGAGGCCCCCCTTAGAATGGTATGTGTGAGATGTCATTCTAAAGAGAAGAGCTTTTGTGTTACATCAACATAACAAGATGTTTTCATTGAATTCCACCTTTCAATAAATGGTGCATAGCACCCACAACATCAATGAAAACACAAGACCGATACACTGATTCGGCACATCAGAACCAATAGCAGTGGAAAGAGATGATATATAGTTGTGTATGGGTGTTTTTATCATAGTACTAAACTTTACAGATCATATGAAGAAGGCACATGAAGATAAAGAGAATAAAAATTGGGTCAACATGAAAGAGATCCTAAATCCCCCCCAATGCTTTGCATCATCCTTGATATCGAAAAGCGAGAAACGATAGATAGAAGAAAGGTGAATGACAAATAGAATAAGAATAAGATAGAAAATCCCCTATTCCAAAGCACCTACAAAGTGACTTGGGTCCTTCAGGAGAGCACACAACATATACAAACGGATAACCTCCCATTTCCAAGTACCGATGGGGTAACTTGGGTCCTTTGGGAGGGAACAAACATGTAAAGAAAGTATGAAGGAACACAAGTAAACACACTCTAATCTATAAGATAAAGAAAGAAAGACACCAGCCTATAGGTCACTATCCTCCCAATCTTGATCATATGGCGAGCGAGGTTGAGACCGAACGAGGATAACTACAAGGGGACTGCCTAGCGTGACACCAGTAGTAAGGGATAGGGATGAAGCAACTTCCACATTTTTGTCCAAGAACCCCTAAGAGGAGAGGGTCAGTGATTGGGGTAAGTGCACCAAGATGGTGAACAGAAAAGTGGCCACGTGCAAAAAAAATGAAATTTTTCATAACCCATGCGTGCTCTTATGAAATTCAAAAACGTTCTAGGCTTGGTAACCAAAAACAATAAAAAAAACAAAAAGTTCCTCAAAACCCATACGGGTTTTAAGGAACATTAATAAAAAACAAAAAGTACGGATTTTGAGAAACATTATATTTCCTCACACCCGCGGGTTTTGGCCATTTTCAATGCCAAAAACCGTGGAACAACAACTCAAAGAAGCAAAAATAACTCAGAACCCACGCGTGTTTTGCATCATTTTGCATTTTTTGACATTTAGAGCAATTTCCAACAATGCCACCCCGTCAAATAGGTAAGATTTCATTGGTTTGATTATTTTTGTTTGCATTTTAATTGAAGTAGGGTTTTTTAATAGATTTAAGTTTTTTTTAATTAATTTGATATCAGATTCTACAAGCAATCCCCAAAAATGAAATAGACAACAAAGACATCCTCATACACAATAAACACAAGCAAACCCTGTAAACATTACACATGAGTAATAGGAAAACCTTCAATACATTGCTCCGCAACCACAAAATCCTTAAAATGTTGCTCCTCAACAACCACCACCACTCCTAAACCCTCCACGTCCTCCATTAGATCGTGTAGATGCCACGCAAGAGGATCTCATCAATCGCCTTACACAAAATAGGGCCCAAATTTCATTATTGGTGAATAGGTTGAGGTCCTCTAGTCTTGAGCACCACTCACCCCCCGCCACAATGCTAGAAATAAGGCCAAAAGTGAAAATGAGGTATCTAGGGAGGTTACGAAATGGGGTTCATGGAGGGATAAATGTCGAGCATTTTATGCGGATGGGTTGTCATATGATCAAGTGAAAAAAAGGATATTCTTAAAGGTGACATGTGTGCTCTTTTCATCGATCCTATTACTAGTAACAACCTAGAAGAAAATACATCTCGGTTTCCTATACATTGGTGTGTTCATGCTAGGCTGAAAGTAGCTTTTTGGGATAGGTGGTATATGGTCTTTGACCAACCACCTTGTAATAATTGGGAGGTGCCTCTATATTTTTTAAGAAAGTTGTATTGTGAGTTTATCCTCGGCGAGAAGTCAAATTACTTTGGCATCCGACAATTTTAGGTTAGAGGGAGAGGCTCTGCACAGGATAGACCCGGGGCCCGTAGGGTGGTACAACCACAACATAGGAAGCATACAGCTCCTAAACCCATGGTTCATCTCACTGTCCTTATATCCTTGAAGGATTCTATGGAGTTACAGACTCTTTACGCAGCTACATCATTGACTTATGTCATTGTTCAACATGGCACATAGTTGGTCGGAGAAAAAGATGTACCAGCACCTGTGTCATCTCCTTCATCAGTGACACCTCCTTCATTAGCATCACCTCATGCATCATTTGGCATGGACCAACCCATTCATCATATGTGTGCCACCTACCAAGGTGTATGTTCTGGTGTAGACATTGATGCGAATGAGGATAGTTTGACATCTCATTCGTGTACATGTTGCAGTAGTAGATGCCATGCTTCCACTATAGAGGATATGACCCTCATTGATGACCTGTCAAGAATGTTGTTCTCTCGCAATCAGACACAAGTGCATTTAATTCTATTTATGACATGTGTATCAATTAAGTGACTAGATCTTATAAAAAGAAATAAATTTTTAATTTTAGAATAATTTAAAGTGACATATAAATAAAATCCATTGCAGGGTGCAGCATGTGGTGGGAGTACACCACATACTTTTCAATCGACTCCACGGTCATGAGTAGTTTCACCATCGGAGGTAAAGATTTATAAATTTGTTAAAAATATAATAATACATTGGTTTCAAAATATATTTTTTTAATATATATGTATCATTACTTGGTGTTTTATAGGGCTTATCAGGGGCTGAGATGTCACAACTTGATGATATCACGCTTTTGGCCATTGACTTTGGCCTAGATAGCTTTGTCGTACCATTTAGATTTAGATATTTTTGACTTAGGTGATATATTAAATACATTATCTTTTCCCTTATGTTAATTTTTTTCTATTAGTTTACCCCACCTACCTCGAGGACATCTCGTGTGAGAAAGTCATCCTCCAGCACTCTAAGGCAGAAAAAGATATCCTCTCAAACACCCCAACAATAGAAGGTAATTTAGTACAATTTAAATACATTTGTTGAAATGTATTATGATTAAACATGTACATGTAGATATTTATAAATATACTTAATTTACTTATTCTATATACAAAAACAAATGGGGTTTACGGAATTAATGAATGCACCTGATGTCGATGAGGTTCAGCAGAGAGAAGAGGTAATATCTTCATATTCACTTTGGATTGCATTCTTTCTTGTTCGAAATATCTAAATCCTTTTATGTCTATATCATATGTTATCATTTTTCATACAGGAAATGGTAATAGCTGCATCAGATTCAACTAGGCCTCCTAAGATTACAGGAGAACTATTTGAGGCTCCAGTGTGCATTTGTTCTACATATGTTAAACATATCAGTTTAGAAATAAGTACATTCATTTTTAGTTTTTAATCTAGTTTGTTAGCAACTTTGAGTTATTAACTTGTATTAATTGTCTTTAACCTATTACAACCCCCTTCCAAACTTCCTATTGATGCTCTACCATTCCATTTCGTTAGAATTCCTACACATCAAAGATGGGGTCCAACATGACAGAGGGAAGAGGTATGTTTGTCTTAGATCAACTCCTTTTCACTAAGTGCACAACAGAGTTGAAACCTTCTTATTAACTCCTTTTGGATCACTTACCATGGATATAGGAAATTATCGTAATTGATTCATCTCTGACTTTGCCTCCTACAACCATAGGACATCCATTTGAGGCTCTGCTATGCTTTTGTTTTTTAGTTTTTTCATTTTTTAGTTATTTTGTGTTTTTTGACATATATGTTTTTGGCTAAGGGAAAACAGGTTTTGATGGGTCCCTAAAACCCAGTACATTAGGAAGATCAAAAGATAAGCATTAATGCACAACTAAGAAAAAGATAGCAGCTAAAGAAAAGATAGTTGGCGCACAAAATACCAGCAAGTGACAGATCAGAACAGACTAAAAACCAAAAATGACCGATAGAAGCTCGGACTTAGGTCAAATTTTGAAGCATCTTCATTGCTTCCAACTCCAACTGATCCATAGTTTCCGCAGACCGCTTGATGTCCTCTATTTATTTTCTTTGGTTCTACATCCTTTTATTACTGGCTATGTTTCTTCTTCCGAGTCTAGTTTCCTTATCCTCAGGGGTGTCATCTTTAACCTCAATAATACCCTTCACAACTTTATCCCCTCGGTAGCTCTCCAGCTTGCGGACGAGGGTTTTCATGCTCATTGAGGCAGCCTTCAGGATCTTGTGGCTCTGCTCCCCAATTTTTTTAAAAGTGTTTTCAATACCATCCAGTCTGTGATCAGTAGCATCTGCTCTATTTTCTAGGTGAGTGAAACTATTGCAGTTGGCATTTATAATCTCCTCCGCATTGCCAATTGCCTTGGTTAGCTCACTTAGACAATCTGGGAGGGAGTTGAATTTTTCGAAACCTAGGGCCTATAAGGTTTTGATTTTCCCAGCTTCATGGGATTGCTTGACTTTTATGCCCTCGATTTCCTTTTGAATCCAGTTGAGTGCTTGTTTGAAGTTCTCCATCCCATTATTTATACAAAGGCCTATGTCCACTTGGTGCTCTCCCTGGTTCTTGACATCCCTGGTATCAAGATTAACCTCCAGACTAACCTCTTTGTCCTCAATTTTTTTATCTTCTTTCATTGTCGTTTCCTCCTCCATGATGCTCTTCTGCTTCAAATCAGACCTGAGAGGTGACCTTTCTTCCACCTTCCTACCTTTTGACTTCTTCTTTTTCTGTTTCAGGCTCACCTGGGTTTGAGCCTCCTCACTTCCGGTGTCCGTGTCATTGTCAGTTCCTTCCTCCTTATTCCAACTGTCATCTTCCTCTCTCTGTTTATTTTTAGCAAGCCCTCTATTTTGTCTCCCCTGTTCCAATTTTTTCTTTCATCTACTTGTTCCAGCCATCTGGGGGTCATCTTCAAACTCTGCTTCTATATCATAGTTGTCTCCTTCTTCCTCTTCCGACTCGTCAAAATCTTCATTCAAGTCAGAAATCTCTGCAATATTCCTCTAGACAGTCATGTTCTTGATGTGATTATAGAGAATCACCATCAAGCCTTCATGCATTTTTGGGTTAATGTGGGGATTGGAAATGGCATCCTTAATCCTCACATTAAGGGAGCAAAAAAGATAGTAGGGAAGGGAAATCTCATTCTTGTGCCTAAAATGATTTAACATAACAAAGTGGTAGCTATAGACCCTAGTATATCTACCGTCTAGAATGATAAACTCTATAATTGCAAGTAAAACCTTTCACCAAATTAATTTGATTACCTTAGGCAAAAAGTAGGTGTGGCTACCCTTCACCAACTTAGCCCTTTCCTCCTTAGTCTTTGGGAACTTATTCACAGTAGCATCAGAGATTTTTTTGTCCCTGTAAAACTTGATGCCCTCCATTGGAATGCTAGTAGCATCCTCTATCATTGTCTCGGTCACTTTAATCTTCCTATTTCTGATGGTGATAGTCCCTTGATTCCAACCCTTCTTGAAAATCTTGGTGATTTCAGGTCATTTCTCCTACACTTTTTCCATAAATTTTGTCACCTTGGCAGCATGGAGGATGATCGAGACCTACGAAAGGCTCTTCCATTTCTCAATGGTAGTCACCTCTGTTCTCTTCCTTTTACCTCCCATGGTTCTGTTAATTTCAGTACGAAGCTTCAAACTGATAACTTTCTTCTTGCCAGAGAATCTGTGAAAGCCACTTCAATTACTACAAAAATTTCTAGTGTAGTTATTGGGGAGGGTTAAAATTGCCCATAAAGCATGCAAGATTACACTACAATGATGACTGTACTTCCTCCTCGGTAACCTGCAGTACCAATTCCTATTACCATGACATTGATTTTTGCTTCGGGAAATGATACTAAATTTGTCCTTGCTTACCATGTAATCTTTCCTAAATAACTATATCACGTGCTGCACACGATAGATCCCTTTCACCATTCTAGGTAATTATAGTTTCACTCCATACTGTTGTATTGGTCGCCCAGTCTGCACTTCGATTAGCCTCTCTGAAGACATGTGTGATGTGGCATTTCTTAAACCCCTTTAGCAGATCTCTGGCAGAGTCTATGATGTTCTTGATGGTCCACGAGGGTTGATGATTGCCAATAAGGCAATTAATTATGTTTTTAGAGTCACCTTCTAACCAAAGTAAACTAACCCCTAGCTTGGAGGCTAATCTAAAGGCTTGAAGCACCCCATATCTTCCGCTAAATGATTGATTTGAATGCCTAAAGGATAGGCGACCGCTCCTGTACAAAAGCCAGCCCCATTATGAATGATACCACCACAACCAGTCGGACCTGGGTTTCCTTTAGCCGCCCCATCAAAGTTGGCCTTGAACCACTCATTGGGGGGTAAAGACCAACTACAAAGGCTTCTTTTGATTTGGTTAATGTCAGCGCCCAAAGAGGCAGGGATGTTCCATCTTTTGAGAACATTAAAGTCCTACTTGTTGCTACAACACTGCACTCCCCTGATCATCACATTCTCAACACAAATATTTTTAATTTTGAGCTAGACCACTTCCAGGGTGTTAGTTTCATTCCTGAAAATTCTATTGCTTCTCTCTTTCCATATCCCCCAAAGGATATGGGCAAAGGAGAACTTCCAAAGATTTCTAATGGCAATTTTATTGGTGGAGAAACGCTAGCTTCCAAAGCAATCCTACATCTCCTCCTAAAACACCCAATTCAGTCTCCATATCTTAAAAAACATCCCCCAAATAGAAGTGGAAAAAGGACAATGTAAAAAGATATGGTTCACTGATTCCTCATTATTCAGGCAAAGGTAATAGATATTTGGAAGACAGAAGCCCCTATTTCGCAGGTTGTCAGTAGTCAAAAAAAAAAATTGCAAGAGGATCCAAAGAAAGATATTAATGTTGGGGGTCAACCCATGATGCCAAGCCTTGGCCTAGCACAGAGTAGGAACTTGGGAATGAGCCAGTAATTAATTAACATATATGTTATTAACTTGAATTAATTGTCTTTAACCTATCACAACCCCCTTCCAAACTTCCTACTAAAGCTCTACCATTCCATTTCATTAGAAGTCCTGCACATCAAAGATGGGGTCTGTAGCATCGTAAATTGTACGCACTTGCTAAGGCGGTACAATTTCACACCTATTTTAGCACCCGCCTTGGCACATTTTCCATTTTGCATTGCATCTCCCCTTTAGCACTTAATTAATGAAATTAATTAGGTCTAAGGTTCTATTTCATCATCTTCCACATCATCAAGTCGGGCCCTTTCATTAAAGTGTGCCCTTTTCATTTTATTCCTCCAATACATCATTCAATCAAAAACCCTAATTAAGTCCTATTTTGAACTTGGGGGCTTGATTTCGGGGGCCAAAACATCTCGAAATCACCTGTAACTTCGGGATTCTCTCTAAAATCATCATATCCGACGGCCCTAAAAATTTGGTGAAAAGTTGTCGGGACCATGGCGCCCGGAGTGCACACGGTCCCGGACATTTTTCCCAAAATTTTAGGAGCGCGATCCAATCATAAAATAAAGCTTAACCCCAAGAAATTGGCAAGAGATTCAATCCCTAGGTCGGCCAAAAGTTGAGATTACGACCTAGGGTTTCATATATAAGAACTCTCTTTCTTCATTTGAAGGGATCCAGATTTTTTATTTCAGGACCTCATATGCAGCGAAAGAGAAGATCTTTGAAGACTTCAACAACATTCAACATCCATCCATCAAGCATTCATCAATTTCATTTATCCATTTAGGGCTTGGAAGACATTGAAGAGCAATAAGAGATTACCGACTGAAGATTGGCTTGTACTCCTCCCTTGGGGTTGGGTATGATTTCATGTTGTTTTCATGTCTTTGCATAAGCTTCAATATATCATTTATTCATGCTTTAGATCACTTTGCATCTTGATTTAGAGCATTTACATTATCATTTACAAGCAATTAGGGTTTACTTTCTAGGTTGCTCTAGTTTGCTTACTTACATTTTAGGATCTTGCACACACACAAGGTCTGCACACACAATACTTTTACAATACAACTTGGCTATTCATGGAGGTGGAAATCACCGAAGCGGGGGTTTGACTAAGGCAAAACCCTATATAGCCGCCCACCACACCTTTTCAGATTTTAGTGCAGATTTCGAGATTCGGACGACACCGCAAGTTGTAGATCCGATGGAAGCAGACTGAGACAGACCTTCCCACCAAGTTGCAGAGCAAAAGACCAGGTTAGGGGCGTGGGGTGCCCTGGTCCTTCTAGGACAGGGGCACTGGGCGCCTTGGTCCCTGGGACAGAGGCGTTGGGCGCCCTGGTCCTCCTGACAGACAGCAATTTTTAACATTTCCGACAGCTTTCCAGAGTGCAAAACAGCAGTTTTCGAGACAGAATCAGGATAGTGGTGCCTGCGCCCCCATCCTGAACATTTTCATTCAGATTTTGACTCCGGGTACGCATCTATATTCTTGTTTTGTCCTTGTGTTTGCAGCTTTTCATTGTTTAATCTCAATTCTGCAATCTTGCTATACTTGCATTTTGGGGTTAGGACTTGAACTTGCATCATTTTATCTTTCCATTACAACAAAGGAATAGAAATCCTAATAGGTAGCCCATGGCTCTCTCTTCCACAAAAAGAAGTAGCCAATTGTGTGATACCTCTAGGCTCTTTCGTATTCCGTAATGTGTGTCAAAAGGTAGGATTAGGGCATGTTAACCTAGTCTCGCTTTTTCCCCTACACATTTTGGTGAACCCGACGTGAATCTATCATTGCTTCCTCTTGCATTGCATTTGTTAGATCTAGATCTAGATTTAGTGTGTTTCATTTAAGTTTCATTTTTCATTAAAAGAGAAAAAGAAAAAGAAAAATATATGGAAAAGAAAGAGTGTGTTCTTTGTTTCTTTGCATTGTGTGTTCAAGTTTTATGCAATTTTTATTTCAAAATGTCAGATTTTTACTTGCAAGATGTTCATGCTTATGATGAAGTATGGAATTATGTTGATTATGAGTTTAGCCAAGATGAATTAGATGAAGCTTTAGATGAGTCTTTGAACCCTAAAGATACTAAACCTTCATTTTACCAAAAACTCATAAATCTTGTTACTATGCCATTTAGGTGTGATGAGAAAGATAAGTCGAATGATTCCTCTCAAGGGTACATTCCTATCAACTCTTCCACTAAATCTGGTAACATGGTTGTTTTCAATAATCCCCTCTATGAAGAGATGTCTCCTTTTGAATCAAAAGATAAACCTTTTAATCGATATGATCACGCTTTGTTGGATGATGCTCTTGATGACTTTGTGGCTTTATCGAAATATTTAAACAAGAACAAAACTTCTAGATTAGTTAACATGATAAACCTGAATGAGCATAATAAGCCTCTCTTTGAAGTCCAAGGTGCTTATCCTTCTCCCACCTTTCAAGTTCCTAAATCACCTCTCCTTACGGTCCAAGGAGGGTATGGTCATGATTCCTTTCTTACTCTGAATAAACCTATCATCACTATGCAAGGAAGAAAACCTATAAGTCCTTATAGTTATGCCAAGCAATTAACTGGAGAGAGTTATCATGCAGTTGCCCATACTTATCATACTAGAAATAACAGACAGCCTAATCCTCCTCCTGTTATTCTGGTTTCTCTTCCTAATCCTCAACCGATTCTTCCGCAAGCTCCACGTATTTTGCAAGTTATGGGTAAGGAATATGATCTCATAGAACAACTTAAAATTACCCCTGCTAAGATATCCCTTTGGGATTTAATCCAAACTTCTTCCGCTCATCATGGAATGTTACAAGATGCCTTGAAATATTTGAATGTGCCTTCACCTAATACATCTAGTAATATAGTGTCTTTGGTTAACTCTGTGATGAATCCTAAAGCTCAAATTGTGTTTACTCAAGATGAATTGCCTACTAGTGAAATTCAACATCAACATGATCCCTTGATGATTGTGGTTATCATAAATGACACTGCTATAAGACGAACACTGGTAGATAATGGCTCTGGTCTTAATGTGTGTAGCATTAATCTATTGCATAAGATGTGGATACATCCCTTATTGAGCCTGACTCTCGTCCCATTCGAGGCTTTGACAATGTGGCTAAGTCTTCATTAGGTACTATTACCTTACCTATCACAGTGGGACCTGTTACTTTGCCCACTCCTATCCATGTTATGTCAGGAAATCTAACATACAACTTGTTATTAGGGAGACCTTGGATTCACAGCATGCAAGTTGTCCCCTCTACATTGCATAGACAAGTTAAATTCATTTATAACAATAAGACATATACCTTGATAGGCGATACTAATTTTCGAGCTTGTATGAAAACATCTATTTCCAAAGGGAGTTCTTCTGAATCTTCCTCTTCTAGTGATGACTCTTTACCTATGGATGAGTCATCCCCCTCCGATGATCAAAATTCTTTGGATGGGTCTGAAGTTTTTGAAGAAGACTCTCCTCAACTTGAATCTACACATGAAAAGGCTTTCGATCCCGAGAAGGTTCTCGCAGAAGACGATTGGGGATCTCTTGACTTTAATCCCACCTTTGTAGGTGAGTATAGGGTTCCTCCTAGAGAGCTTAAAGTTAAGAAGAAGGAAGAAACTAAAGAGCAATCAACCTTACCTGGACCTATGAACAACAATTTTGTGGCTGCTTCTCAAACTTCTTCTCCTCACACCTCTAATTCTGAAGGATTTGATTCTTTGTCCTATGAAAAACCACCTTCTCTTTCTGAAATGGTTGATCGTTATGGTCGTGGTTTTCATATTTTAGCTAAGCATGGGTATAATGGAAATGGTTGTGGTGCTCGTGAACAAGGGATAAAAGTTCCTCTAGGGAATGATCTTTGTGATGAGACCTTTGGACTTGGCTACAATCCCTACAAGCGCACTAAAGCTTCTAAAAGACCCTGTATTAGTGTAAATGTTATTTCTACATCTCTACCAATGAGACACCCTGAGTATATTGATAGGGATCCTTCGTGTGCCTATGCTTTGGATGTCTTCCCTACCGATGATGCTTTGGCTGAGTTCTTGGGAGCATATGACACTTCCTCGTTATCATCACAATAGGGGATTTCCTTATTGTTTGAACACTGAAGCTTATTTTGGAAAAGAGATTGATAATGATAAGATTGTGGAAGAATGCCCTCAATTAAAGGATATCCCTCAACAAAGTAATCTTCTCATAAGTGACACCACTGATGTTAAGATGGATCCTTGCAATGAAGAAAAAGTTATTAAAATTGGAAAGTGTTTGGACGAAGAAGAACAAAAACAATATATAGATTTATTGCATGAATTCCCTGAGATCTTTGCTTGGACATACTCTGACATGCCTGGTATAGATCCTAAGATTGTTACTCATAATATTGTCTTAGTTCCCGATGCTAAGCCTGTGAAACAAAAGATTCAGAAAATGAATCCTAAGGTGGCTCTGCTTGTTAAGGCTGAGATTGAAAAATTATTGGAGGCTGGATTTATCCGCCCTATTGATTATTCCTCGTGGATTTCAAATATTGTCATTGTGGCTAAACCGAATAATAAAATAAGAATGTGCATTGACTTTTGAGATTTAAATAAGGCTTCTTTAAAAGATGATTTCCCTCTCCCAAACATTGACATGATAGTTGATTCTACAGCAGGACATGCTTTGCTATCCTTTATGGATGGTTTTTCAAGATACAATCAAATTTTCATTAATCCTCAAGATCAATTCAAAACTGCTTTCACCACTCCTTGGGGTACATTTTGTTGGGTGATGATGCCTTTTGGGCTTAAAAATGCCGACACAACTTATCAATGATCGATGACCCTTATCTTTAATGATTATATGCATAAGATTTTAGAAGATTATGTTGATGATATTTTAGCCAAATCCATTCTTTGAACAGATCATATTAAAATCCTTCGTCAAATCTTTGAAAGAATTCATAAATATCACATGCGCTTGAATCCCCGAAAATGTGTTTTTGGTGTGGATAGTGGAAAACTATTAGGATTCATAGTTTCGCATCGTGGGATTGAGGTGGATACTAAGAAAATAGATGCTATTGTCAACATGCCACCTCCTAGAAATATGTCTCAACTTAAAAGCTTACAAGGAAAGATTCAAGCTATTCGTAGGTTTGTATCTCAACTTGCAGATCGTACCTTTCCTTTTACTCAACTTCTCAAAAAGAATATCACCTTTCAATGGAACGAAGATTGTCAGCAAGCATTTGAAGATTTAAAAGTATATTTGGCTAGTCCTCCTATCCTTCAACCTGCCAAACCTTCTAAACCCTTCCTTCTTTATACAGCTGCTTCCTCTCATGCTCTCGCAGCATTGTTGGCACAACATGATAAAGATGGTAAGGAATGTCCGGTTTATTATATAAGTCATACCTTACTCGATTATGAGACCCGATATTCTACAATAGAAAGACAATGCTTGGCCTTGGTGTTTGCGACTCAGAAATTGAGACATTATCTTTTAAATTCAGAAGTCCATGTCATGGTAAAGTTTGATCCTTTGAAGCATCTTTTCTCTAAAACTGATTTGTCAGGATGCCTAGCTAAGTGGGTTATGATGTTAACTGAATTTGACCTTAAATTTGTTTCACAAAGAGCAATTAAAGGGCAAGCATTAACAGATCACTTAGTTGAGGCCCCTTCACCTTTCTCCTTCCCTAACCCTGAGTCTTTTCCTGATGACTTCATTCTTTGTACAGAGATGGATGAAGCTTGGGAGTTATACTTTGATGGCTCTAAGTGTCGTACAGGATTGGGGGCATGTGTTGTTCTAATTTCTCCTACAAGGAAATCCATTCCCTTATCCTATCGTCTAAATTTCCTGTGTACCAATAACATTGCTGAGTATGAGGCTCTTATAGCTAGAATAAAAGCAGCCTTGGCTCTGAATATAAAGCACATACATATTTATGGAGATTCTCAATTAATTATAAGACAAGTAACAGGACTGTATCAAGCGAAACAAGACAAATTATCACAATATAAAGACCTTGCTATCTCTTTGTTGCAAAAATTCGATTCTTATACCATGGAACCTATCCCTTGAAAAGATAATCGACATCCAGACGCAATGGCATGTGTGGCTTCTCTTGTATCTTTAGAGGACCCTGTGGTTGATCTTAAATTTGTTATTCATAACCTCATTTCTCCAGCTATTGTAGATGATTCTAGCTCGGCGACATGTTGTGACTTTATAGACTCAGATGAATGGTATTTGCATATCGTAAGAGTACCTTTCTTGATTCCACCAATAGGAACACTAGGGCTAGAATCCGCAAGTTGTCTGCTAGATATATCATTCTTTCTAATGTTCTTTACCAAAGGGGTTATAATGGTCTTCTCCTTCATTGTCTTAACAAATCGGAAATCCCTGTTGCTCTTGAAGAGGCACATTCAGGTGCTTGTGGGGGGCATTTTGGAGGCAAATCCTTGGTTCAAAGATTGCTTCGTATGGGATATTATTGGCAAACTATGCAAAAGGATTCTTTTTCATTTGTTAAGAAATGTCATCAATGTCAACAACACAATAATCTGATTCATGCTCCTGCCCAAGAACTTCGTTCTCAAGTATCTTCTTGGCCTTTCTCTGCATGGGGGTTGGATCTCATTGGTAAAATCTCCCCTCCCTCATCTCAGGGACACACTTTCATTATAACCGCAACAGATTACTTTACAAAATGGGTAGAAGCTGTTCCCCTTCGCTCTACTACTGCTGAAGTGATTTGTCAATTTCTTCTAGAAAATATTATTTCTCATTTCGGGATACCTTCCACTATAATCTCAGATAATGGGACATCATTTAAAAACAAGGACGTGAAGAAATTCCTTGAGAAATATCATATCAAACATCAATTTTCTACACCATACTATCCTAAATCAAATGGTCAAGCTCAATCATCCAATAAGATAATTGAACAAATTCCTTGCAAAACTGTGAACAAGCATGGTAAGGATTGGAGTACTCAGCTAATCTATGCTCTTTGGGCCTACCGAACGAGTGTACGAATTGCTATAGGAACTACCCCTTATAATCTTGTTTATGGTGCTGACGCTATTATGCCTTTAGAGCTAGAGATTCCATCACTTAGGGTTTCTCTCAAAGGTATAGTAGACGATGACTCGTACAGAGAACAACGACTTCAACAGCTTGAGATGCTTGATGAATAGCGTATAAATGCTCTTGAGCATATTCAAGCGTATCACAAAACTCTACAACGAAGCTATAATGATAAGGTTATTCAACGTTCCTTCTCAGTAGGTGACTTAGTTCTCTATGAGAATCAGCGCAATGTGAATGCCTTACCTACAGAAAAGGGAAAATTTAGTCCTAATTGGCTTGGACCGTATATCGTTATTGAGGATTATGGATCAGGTGCTTACAAAATAGTGGATGTAGATGGTACGCCTCTTAAAGAACCTATAAATGCTATGCACTTGCATAGATACTATGCTTAATTTCTCATTCCTTATCTTTCATTTCATCTTCTTTTCAAAATTGGGTAATATGTTAGCATATCTTGGTTAGAGAAAATAGAATTAAATGATATGGTGTTTAAACTATATTGCTTCATTCTTGACAAGCGTGTTTCTTTAATTTATAGTTTGTCTTGAATTCATTTATGTAAATTGTAAAAGATTTACATTTCCATTATGCTAGCATATTATACAATGTCTTTATGTGTTAAGTAGAATCGTATCATGTTGTGTTTAAGTTTAAAATTAAATCACATTAGTTATATGATTCTTAGGCTTAACGCATATTTCTTCGCTATCATCAATGTAGTACTTGATTAAATGTTTTAATTAAGTCACACATGTATCAATTTAATCATGGAGCATTGAGAAATAAATCACATGGAAATTAAATTCAGAACATACATGTACACCTACCAAATGTATTAACTTTAATCAAAGCAAAATATACATGATTTGTATTAAAGATAACACATTTGAGACAATGAAAAGCATGTATATATATATATATATATATATATGTGTGGATCATGTTTTCATATACAAAAGTAAGTCACTATACATCCAAAATGTGACCTATCCTACATCATGAGATCATCTCCTATCCCTAGGGCTGGTGGCTAGAGAGTGACGACTAGATGCTCCCTCTTGATCTGGCTGTGAAGGTGGACCCATAGGTGTATAGCGTGATATAGACCGTGAATGACTCCGAGAGGAACTCCTACAATCCCTATCCATAAGGATCACGCGATACGAGGTAGCCTCGGCCTGTGCTGCTGCTAGATCATGTTGTGCCCGCTGAAGGTTCTCTGATAGAACTCTCTCTCTCTCCCTCCATATGTTCACCTGTACTCGAAATGGGGAGAACAAGTCCTCATGCAGACCCATGTTCCCCTGAGGCCTATAAGCAATCTGTGAGGAACTAGGGATCTGTGCCATCGTGGAAATATCTATCACTGCTTGCTGAATCAAGGAACGCCACTCCTACACATTAGTTGCAGCAGTAGAACAGATTTTTGTATTAGTACCATTCTATATCATCAAAACATTAATCAATTAATAATAAAACCTACTATACTTGGATCTCCCTCGCGCCAGTAGGGATCGTGATATGGTAGCAAATCAACAAAGTGACAAATGCAAATGTCACTTTCAAGATATATATGTTCATTCATTTATTTCCAAAACCCTAATTTTCCTTTATCACTCATTTCATCATAACTTGAGTTTGGGAGATGCGATTTTCGAACCGTTTGTTGCGTTGGAATTGTATTTTCGTTCTCTTACTCTCAGGATGTTCCAAAATGTGTTCTGATGAAGCCTCTTCAGTGAACATCTCTCATCAATAACCTCTCACACACTTTGTCATAAGTAAACATGCTATCCTGTTTCACCTCCCTAGTAAGCAAGCCGAAACAGGGGGGCATATAGCTACTCACAAATTTCATCACCTTCCTTAGTAAGCATTAGGTGATTTTGTGATTTAACGTGTGTTTTGTAGGGTGCGGTTCCTAACTGTGTACTGCAGATACCGCTGGGGGCTTCGTCCGACGACTTATGGATATATCCTTTTTCAAATAATGTTTACTTTCCTGTACTTTAGCTTGCATATGCACATAGTACTCATATGACCACTAAAGTGGGGGCTAAATGTAGTGTCGTAAATTGTACGCACTTGCTAGTGCTGTACAATTTCACACCTATTTTAGCACCCGCCTTGGCGCATTTTCCATTTTGCATTACATCTCCCCTTCAGCACTTAATTAATTAAATTAATTAGGTCTAAGGTTCTATTTCATCATCTTCCACATCATAAAGTCGGGCCCTTTCATTAAAGTGTGCCCTTTTCATTGTATTCCTCCAATACATCATTTAATCAAAAACCCTAATTATGTCCTATTTTGAACTTGGGGCCTTGATTTCGGGGGCCAAAACATCTCGAAATCACCTGTAACTTCGGGATTCTCTCTAAAATCATCATATCCGACGGCCCTAAAAATTTGGTGAAAAGTTGTCGGGACCGTGGCGCCCGGAGTGCACACGGTCCCGGACATTTTTCCCGAAATTTTAGGAGCGCAATCCAATCATAAAATAAAGCTTAAACCCAAGAAATTGGCAGGAGATTCAATCTCTAGGTCAGCCAAAAGTTGAGATTACAACCTAGGGTTTCATATATAAGAACTCTCTTTCTTCATTTGAAGGGATCCAGATTTTTGATTTCAGGACCTCATATGCAGCGAAAGAGAAGATCTTTGAAGACTTCAACAACATTCAACATCCATCCATCAAGCATTTATCAATTTCATTTATCCATTTAGGGCTTGGAAGACATTGAAGAGCAATAAGAGATTACTGACTGAAGATTGGCTTGTACTCCTCCCTTGGGGTTGGGTATGATTTCATGTTGTTTTCATGTCTTTGCATAAGCTTCAATATATCATTTATTCATGCTTTAGATCACTTTGCATCTTGATTTAGAGCATTTACATTATCATTTACAAGCAATCAGGGTTTACTTTCTAGGTTGCTCTAGTTTGCTTACTTACATTTTAGGATCTTGCACACACACAAGGTCTGCACACACAATACTTTTACAATACAACTTGGCTATTCCTGGAGGTGGAAATCACCGAAGCGGGGGTTTGACTAAGGCAAAACCCTATATAGCCGCCCACCACACCTTTTCAGATTTTAGTGCAGATTTTGAGATTCAGACGACACCGCAAGTTGTAGATCCGACGGAAGCAGACTGAGACAGACCTTCCCACCAAGTTGCAGAGCAAAAGACCAGGTTAGGGGCGTGGGGTGCCCTGGTCCTGCCAGGACAGGGGCACTGGGCGCCTTGGTCCCTGGGACAGAGGCGTTGGGCGCCCTGGTCCTCCTGACAGACAGCAATTTTTAACATTTCCGACAGCTTTCCAGAGTGCAAAACAGTAATTTCAGGAGCAGTTTTCGAGACAGAATCAGGATAGTGGTGCCTGCGCCCCCGTCCTGAACATTTTCATTCAGATTTTGACTCCGGGTATGCATCTATATTCTTGTTTTGTCCTTGTGTTTGCAGCTTTTCATTGTTTAATCTCAATTCTGCAATCTTGCTATACTTGCATTTTGGGGTTAGGACTTGAACTTGCATCATTTTATCTTTCCATTACAACAAAGGAATAGAAATCCTAATAGGTAGCCCATGGCTCTCTCTTCCACAAAAAGAAGTAGCCAATTGTGTGATACCTCTAGGCTCTTTCGTATTCCGTAATGTGTGTCAAAAGGTAGGATTAGGGCATGTTAACCTAGTCTCGCTTTTTCCCCTACACAGGGTCTAGCACAACAGAGGGGAGAGGTATGTATGTCTTAGATCAACTCCTTTTCACTAAGTGCACAACGGAGTTCAAACCCTCTTGTTAAAGCCTTTTTAGTTATTTTATGTTTTTTGACATATATGTTATTAACTTTTATTAATGGTGTTCTACTAGTTACAGCCCCCTTCAGGACTTCCCACGGATCCTCAGCCTCAACCAATTGCAGAAGAAAAAGATGAGGTAATCAACATTTCAACTTCAAACAATTTAGAGTTCAACATTTAGTTATTTTGATGTTATATTGAGAAAATATATCTAATTCGACATTTGAATTGTCCTTGTGTAGCCACCTAAAGAGCCATGTACTGCTTTGAAGAGGCTCAATTTTGATGATCTGCCACAGTCATAGATATTGATAGAGACATATAGTTATAGTTGTGGTCATTGAAGGACCAATGTTTGTATATATTCGACATTTGTATATGTATATATCGACTTTGACAAACATGGAACATGCCACATTTTTGTAACTATTATTGATTTGGCATCTATGCCATTTTTGATATGTACACAATTATTGTTCATTTTGATATATATGAAACTTGATATTCAATCCAATTTATTCATTGTGTGCAAATATTCAATCCAATTTGTTCATTGATATATATGAAATTTGATATTCGATCCATTTTGATCTATCTGAAACTTAGTTATTTACAATTGAAATGTGATCAAACTTGTTCATTGTGTATATATCTTGAAGTGTGATACAATTTTTTCATTACATTTAACTCATATGGTGTATAATTTTAAACTAGGTTACTCATATTGTGTATACCCACGTACTGACATCGGTAATGCTCCGAGATATCGCTCTCCAAAAATCGCTACCCAATTTGGCTTAGTGCACATTAGGAACACTTCATTCCACCATGCTCCGGAACGTTCAAGATACTCCATGGGAAAAACAAGGTTGTCACTAGTGTTTACCCAACCAATCAGAGCTAATGGAGCAAATGGTTTGGTACCACAATGAATAGTTTGAAAGATGCATGATTGTGCAACTTTCAACTGAGCAACAATGCAACTTTTGGCATCAACTGAGATCGGGTCGCCAAATGAAAACCAAGTGGAATCTCCCAAAATAGAGATATATTATTGTAGGCCTTGGTAAGATAGTCCTTTTGTACCTCACGGATTGTCAATACCCCTCACCAACTCTGAGATATCGCCCTCCAAAAATCGCTGCCCGATTTGGCTTAGTGCACCTTGGGAACACTTCGGTCCGGCATGCTCCAGAATGTTTGAGACACTCCGTGGGTGAAATGAGGTCATCACTAGCATTTACCTGGCCAGCCAGAGCTAATGGAGTAGACGGTTTGGTGCCATGACAAACGGTTTGAAAGATGCACGATTGTGCAACTTTTGGCATCAACCGAGATCAAGTTGCCAAAAGAAAACCAAGTGGAATCTCCCAAAAGTGAGATACATTATTGTAGGCCTTGGTAAGATAGTCCTTTTTCACCTCATGGATCACCAATACCCCTCATGAGCTCCAAGATATCGCCCTCCAAAAATCGCTGCCCGATTTGGCTTAGTGCACCTTGGGAACACTTTGGTCTGGTGTGTTCAGAACGTTCAAGATACTCTGTGGGAAAAATGAGATCATCACTAGCATTTACCCAGCCAACAGGAGTTAATGGAGTAGATGGTTTGGTGCCATGACAAATGGTTTGAAAGATACACGATTGTGCAACTTTCAACTGAGCAACAATGCAACTTTTGGCATCAACCATGATCGAGTCGCCAAATGAAAACCAAGTGTAATCTCCCAAAACTGAGATACATTATTATAGGCCTTGGTAAGATAGTCCTTTTGCACCTCACGAATTGTCGATACCCCTCATGAGCTCCGAGATATAGCCCTCCACAAATTGTAATCTGATTTGGCTTAGTGCACCTTGGGAACACTTCAATCCAGCATGTTCTGGAATGTTTGAGATACTCTGTGGGTGAAACAAGGTTGTCACTAGCATTTACCCGGCCAACCGGAGCTAATGGAGAAGACGGTTTGGTGCCACGACAAATGGTTTGAAAGATTCACGATTGTGCAACTTTCAACTGAGTAACAATGCAACTTTTGGCATCAACCGAGATTAGGTCACCAAATCTCTATTTGTTCTTCATGGGCATGAACCACTACCACCAACACGTCCAGTTGGGTGGGTATACCCAAGGTATGGTCCATTTTTGGCTCCTCACTTGCCAGAATACTCGCCGACATACCTTACCAACAGTGTCCCTTAGGTACCCTAAGTGTACAAAAGTGATGAACTTTGCAGGGGTATTTCTCTCAATCTGGGGCACCTGTATGTGATCTATCTAAAGTTGCAGGATCATGAGAGGCCCCTCTACAATGTTCTATCTCATATTTTAAAGACTCTAAGTGGTTTTTTAGGGAAGCAATTTTTCTGTTGATGCAAAAACTATCAGAGACATTCAATAGAAAGGTAGCCTATGTCAAATGATGATGATGAACATGGGATTGCAACTACATCTATTTAATATGTCATGGGAGCATATGTCAGATTATTATGATGATGAATATTCCTCCTTCTCAACTGTCAAACTCTTCAACACAACTCAATAACATTCATGTATTTCCATCTCTTGACAAGGGATGGCCCTACTCACCATATGAAACTTTGTCATTTTGACACTAAATGGCTTATGAAACCTTACAAACATGTCAAGACTAATCTAAATAGCCCATTTCCACTATCCAAAAGCCTAATCAACCTAGATAGACCTATTTGACCAACTTTGACCATTAGGGCCTAATAGGCCTATGAAGTACATTTATGGCTCAGATGGCCTTACATCAACATCAAATTGAATAAACCACATAAAACAAATATGAAAACATTAACCATGGGCTTAGTAGGGCCTTATTACATTGATTATGAAGATATTGGCCTTGTTATGAAAATATGAAAACATTAACGATGCTATGAAATTAGGGTTACAACAATTGAAAGTTATGATTTTAGGCCAAAATTACAGGAAAAAACAATGTATTTTAACTTGTACATGAGTATTTAAGCTTGTCTAATGCCCATTTTATAGGAGTTGAGAAAATACAACACCACAGGAGCCTGAAGATCTTCTGCAAGCCGAATAACCTATTACAAGGAGAAGCAATGAAGCAAAATCTGAAGAACATACAAAACACAGAGAATATGCTCAAAAAGAGAGAGCTCAATATTCACAACAATATGTAATGTGATTCTTACAATGAAAAGAAAAAACTCAACCTTTAATAGGTCAAGAAACCCTAAAAAGGGAAAACCTAGGTTTGCACATAATAATTAATTAAAACAATTAATTATATGCACCTAAAGTTAGCTTAAGTGTAAAAGAGTTAAAGGGAACTTAAATAATTAAACAAATAATGTTTAATTAATCAAGTAAATGCCCGAATACTCTAACACCCCCCCTTAAGGTAGACTTAGGGAGAAGCTAAAACCTAGAACAACTACTAAAAGCATGAAAGATGGGTCCTAGCAACAAGGCCTGATCAGGTACCCAAATACAATGAAATCTCTATGAACTGGAGAAATAGAGAAAACCACATGGGAACAAAACTCTACTCCAAAAAGAGATGGAAAAAAATATCACTGAAGCATGAAGACCCTGCAAACTCTGTCGAATAATAACTGCTGATCTGAAGAACATCCACTGAACTAGAACATGACCAAGTAGAGAAGACTGTAATCTGCATGAGTGCCCTCAAATGACACTACTCGAATCAGGAGGCAAACAAGGCAAAACAACTGAAATCGAAGATATAGATGGCATGAGAAACCAAAGTCTGAAGAGCTGATCAATCAAACCACAGAAGCATTAGAACCAACAGGATAAACCTCCCCATAATGCGGAAGTGGGAGAGGGACAGGAACACTGAAAAGGACAGCCAAAAACAACTACATGACGAAGAACCAAGAACATCAAAGGTGCTGAGACACATCATCATGAGGCGAATGTCGTGGAAGGAACACTCACTTGACAAAGGAAGATGGCAAACAAAGGCAAACATCAACCCCCTCATGGCATTTGATCAACAGTGCATGTACAACAAGACACAAGATATGCAAGATTCCAAGTAAACAATGCAGGATGGAACTTTATCTCAGTGCGTTTGCATAATTACAAGCTACAATGATAAGAAGACTGGAAATAGAAACGAGAATCAAAACATAGACATCCTACTCAGAAAAGAGATCTAAGGACCTGAAACAACCACGATATCCACCAGAGTGCTCAAAAGCAAAAAAATTGAATAAAATATGCATGGAGCAGAATCTAGAAATAAAACCCATTTTTCTGGAAAGTACACAGAACACGCTTTTTGAAAATATAAAGTTTTCAAAAAACGGAGGTCGGATGCTCATTCTACATCTCCCGGAGTGCAAAAAAGAAACCTCACTTTGACTACAAAAAAAACACAGTCAAACAGAAAAATTGGAATAAATTACCAATACCATGAGGTCGGCCTCGGAACCAGCATTCCGACACCTATTCGTTCTCGAAAAAATGACTCCGTTTGCCCATTCTAGGGCCCTGGAAGTGCAAAAAAGAAGCCTGACTTTGACTGTAAAAAACATAATCAATCAGTAGATCTAAGAAAAAAATCCACCACCACAAGGTCCGGCTCAGAATCACCTTTCCAACGCCTATTTGTTCGCCAAAAACCGACTCCGTATGCACGATCTAGGCCCAAAAACCCAACCCCCTCTCAAAAAGACGAGAGAGGAGGGGCTAGTGGTGCTCCGGGCGGAGGTGGGGCTCAGGCCGAGCGGAGGTGGCGGTCAGGCTGGGCGCAGGTGTTGCTGGGGCGGAGCGGCGCAATGGCCAGGCGGAGGTGGCACAGCCCAGCGGAGCGGAGCGTATCCGAGCGGAGGTGGCGCTCAGACCGGTACCGGAGCGGCGATCGGAAGTGGCTCGCCGGCAGGTCACGGACGGCAAGAGACTCGCCGGCGGGACACGAACGGCGGGAGACTCACCGGCGGGAGCCTTAGCCGGAGTGAGTGTTGGGAAAAATGGTGTCTCAACCTTGCATTTATGCGAGGTTACTATTTATAGTAAGTTTTCATTTGAGCACGAAATGGTGCGAAACTCTCCCTGAAGCTTCTGGTTGGCTAGATAAGCATTCTGGTAAAGTTGCGTCGCAAGGTCACAGCTAGTTTTGAAGATATTAAAGTTTTCGTCTTGGAGGGGTGCGATAAAATGTTTAAACTTAATTTTGGGGGCTTTAGAGGCTCCAAAATGCCCTAAAAAGTGGTCGTAACCGGTGCAGCTAGTTATGAGGTGATAGAGCACTTCGCGAGCTTTCCGGCGCTTCAAACGGTTCGTCAATCGGACACCCGGTTCTCAAGTTATGGCCTCCGGAAGTTTGTACTCCTGAAATAGGAAAATTAATTTGTATCGAATACATAAATGAGCTGTAAAAGGGAGCGACACGTGTTGATGTGTGCTTTAACATGTCATAGGGCATCTAGAAGGGAGATAAGGTCGGCTACACCTTATTGGGTGGTTTTAGCCCATGGTTTTGTAATACCGTTTGACGGTTTCTTGTATTGTATCTCTTATTTATGAGGTGTGTGAGATAGAGGTTGGGTGTAAGAGAGTCTTATGGCTATTGAGTTGCCTCTAAATCTCTGATTAGTGGTACTCTTGTGAAGAGCTTGCTCTACAAGTATGTTGTAATCTGTTTTTGATTGCTGAATAAAATATTGAGCTGCTTTTGGAGTGTGGGGTTTTTCTCCCGAAAGGGTTTTCCCCACGTAAATCACTGTGTTGTGGTATGAATGCTATTATATCTATTTCTATTTTCTGTAACTGTTGTAACGATCAGAAAAAGTTTTGCATTACCCTCCTCTCAAGGTTAGTGTAGGAAGTTGTTTCCACTACTTAACTTCCTTACAAGTGGTATCAAAGCCTGATCACCTTTGGTTTCAATTGTGGGCAGTTGGGTTTTTTGAACTAATTCAGATTTGAGTGGAAGCTTGTGCAGAAGACACTTTTTGATCTTGTTGCAGGAATATTCAGATGGTGAGTTCGTCAGGGAGAATAGAGGTGGAGAAATTTAATGGAAGTAATTTTGAGATGTGGAAGCTGAAGATGGAAGATCTGCTAATAGATTGAGATCTTTGGGATGCTGTTGATGCGAATGTCCAAAGGCCCTCAGATCCTACTGCGGCAGCTTAGTATGATGTTATGGACCGAAAAGCCAAGGGTCTAATCAGACTGTGCCTGGCAGACTCTGTTCTAATCACTGTCCATGAAGAAAACTCTGCAAAGAAGCTATGTACTAAGCTTGGTGAGATGTATCAAGCGAAATCTTTATTAAATCAAATTTTCTTAAGAAAGAAATTGTATTCCTTGAATATGGAAGAGGGTGGACGAATTGCAGACCACCTGGAAGCATTCAATATGTTGGTGGCTCAATTAGTATCCATTGGTGTTAAGATGGACGAGGAGGAGAAATGTCAGATCTTGCTTTATTCTTTGCCTGATTCGTGGGATTCTCTTGTTATGGCTATCGGTAGTACTTCTGTTGTTTTGAAATCTGAAGACGTGGTGGGTGCCCTACTTGGTGAAGAGATGCGAAGGAAAGTATCCATCAGTTCAAAGGAATCCCTAACCATTCGTGGAAGACCTAAGGAGAAAGGCAAGAAGAATGAGAAGCGCGACAAGTCCAAATCCAAAGGGAGATCGAAATCTCCTGGAAAGTCCAAAGTCATTTGCTGGAATTGCGGTAAACCGGGTCACATCCGTAAGGACTGCAAAGAAGAAAAGAAGAAGAAGAAAAAGAAAAAAGTTTGATTCTGATTCTGAGTCCGACAAGGAAGATGGCGATGCATTTATTGCGGCTTTGGCGACTCATGCAGGTAATGATGCCTGGCTAATTGACTCAGGTGCATCTTTTCATATGACTTCCAATAGAGATTGGTTTTCTGAATATGAAGGATTTAATGGAGGTAAGGTGTACTTGGGTGATGATTCACCTCTAGACATTATTGGTCGAGGTAAAGTTAGAATTAGGTTTTCTGATGGTAGAATAAAAAGGATTAATGGTGTGCTGCATATCCCTGGATTAAAATGAAACCTATTATTTGTGAGCAAACTGATAGATGCGGGTGTGCAGGTAGTCTTTTCTGAAGCAGGATGTAAGATGATTAAGGGTGCTATGGTAGTTGCTAGAGGTGACAGGTTTGGCACTTTGTATAAGCTTGAAGCATACACTGTTGAGTGTAATAGCACTTCTGTAAAAAGTAAATCTGCAGATACTTCACTGGAAGATTTGAAGGTTTCACCTTCAGTAGATGGAAATGGTTTTTGGGTACCTAAGGGTGCTCTTTCGTCTAAAGCAAAGTTACCTGCAGAGAAGACTATGTTATGGCACCAGAGACTTGGCCACATTGGAAAAAAGGGTCTAAGGACCTTGAAAAATAAAAACCTTGTTGAAGGTTTGAATGATTGTAATCTTGACTTTGATTTCTGTGAGCATTGCATTTATGGAAAACAAAACCGCGTTCAGTTCTACTCGAGTTCTCATAAAACTTGTGGTGTTTTGGATCTTATCCATTCTGATGTGTTTGGTCCAGTAGATGTCTTTTCAATTGCAAAATCCACATATTATGTTTCATTTATTGATGATTTTAGTAGAAGGACATGGGTATATTTTCTAAAGAGTAAATCTGAAGTTTTAGTCATTTTAAAGAATTTAAAGCAATGGTTGAGTTGCAGACTGGAAAGAAAATAAAATGTTTGAGAACTGATAATGGCGCTGAGTTTTTCTCTAATGATTTTGATAGATTTTGTAAAGACTGTGGAATTAATAGGCAGAAGACAACTCCGTATTCTCCACAGCAGAATGGAGTTGCAGAAAGAATGAACAGGACACTGATGGAGAAGGCTAGGAGTATGTTGAGTGGTGCTGGTCTCAAACAAAAGTTTTGGGCTGAAGCTGTTGCCACTGCTTGCTACCTAATTAACAAGTCTCCTACATCAGCTCTTGTTGATAAAACACCTATGGAAGCATGGTCAGGTCACAAGCCTTCATTGAGACATCTTAGAGTTTTTGGTTACGAGGCATATGCACATGTGCCAAAGGAGAAGTGAACAAAGTTGGAGAACAAGGCTGTAAAATGTATCTTCATCGGGTATAGTTATGGTGTGAAAGGATACAAGCTTTGGGACCCTGTTGCACAAAAGGTAATTCATAGTAGAAGTGTTATTTTTAGAGAAATTAAGTCTCCTTCTATTACATTGCAGCCAGAACAGACTAAAAAGAAGATGTGATTCAACTTCCTTCTACACCTGAAAGAGTTGAATCGAGACCCCTAGATTGGCAAGAAGTTGAGGAGAGCTCGTCTAGCTCTGAATCTTCAGAAGAGGAGGAAGAACCTCCAACTCAGCTTGTTCGAAGGTCTACAAGACATAGACAACCACCTGAAAGGTATTCACCTAATGATTGGAGATGTATTTTTGCTCTGAATACTAGTGTGGATGAACCGAAATCTATAGAAGAGGCATTAGGTATGAATGATGCAGAATCTTGGAAGATTGCTATGGAAGAAGAAATGGCAGCTTTGAAAAAGAATGATACATGGGATCTTGTACCATTGCCTGAAGGATGAAAACCTGTTGGTTGTAAATGGGTGTTCAAGAAAAAGATTGGTTCAGATGGAAGCATTGAGAAGTATAAAGCAAGGTTGGTTGCAAAAGGCTACTCTCAGGTTGAGGGTGTTGATTACGGTGAGATATTTTCTCCTGTTGCAAAAATGACATCCATTAGATTTTTGCTTTCTATTGCTACTGCTTATGATTTAGAGGTTGAGCAAATGGATGTGAAAATTGCTTTCCTTCATGGTGATTTGGAGGAAGATATTTATATGACACAGTCGGAGCACTATGTGGTGAAAGGCAAAAGTAATTTGGTCTGTAAATTGAAGAAATCTTTATATGGCCTCAAACAAAGTCCTAGGATGTGGTACCAGAAATTTGATACATATGTGTTGAGTTTGAGATTTGAACGTTCTAAATCAGATCACTGTGTTTATTATAAATCTGATGGTGATCATTTCTTATTCATTGCATTGTATGTTGATGATATGTTATTCATTGGTAAAGGGAAAGGTATGATTTCAAAACTGAAGTCTCAGCTCCTTGCTAAATTTGAAATGAAAGATCTTGGTGCAGCAAAGCACATTCTTGGGATGGAAATTAGAAGAGATAGGGTGAACAGAAAGCTATGGCTAGGTCAGAGTAAGTATGTGAATTCAGTGTTACAGAGGTTCAACATGCAGAATTGTAGACCATTGAGTGTTCTTTTTACAGTTGGAACGAAACTATCTGTTTCAGATTGTCCTACATCCCCATTGGAGATGGAAGACATGAGCAGAGTGCCTTACCAGAGTGCGGTTGGAAGCTTGATGTATGCTATGGTCTGTACTAGACCAGAAATTGCCCAAGCAGTGGGAGTACTTTCTAGATATATGTCTAATCCTGGTAGAGTTCATTGGGATGCAGTCAAAAGAGTCTTCAGATATTTGAAGGGTACTTCAGAGTATTCTTTGTGTTATCATGGTAATTCAGTTTGAGACATGACTTCCCTTGATATCCATGGTTATGTGGATTCAGATTTGGCAAGTGATATTGATAGCAGAACATCCATCAGTGCTTATGTGTTTACTTTGTTTGGTGGTGCAATTAGTTGGATGAGTAAGCGACAGGCTGTGGTTGCTTTATCCACTACTGAAGCAGAGTATATGGCAGCTACTCATGCTTGTAAAGAGGCCATTTGGCTTAAGAGACTGTGTTCGGATATTGGAATAAAACAAGGTACAGTGACAGTTTACTGTGACAGTCAGAGTGCAATTAGCCTAGCTAAGAACCCGACATTTCATGCCCAGACCAAACATATTGATGTTCAGTATCATTTTGTTAGAGATATGGTCGAAGATGGTAGGGTGAAGCTGGTTAAGGTGGAAACTTTGATTAATGTTGCAGATACTTTAACTAAGGCTGTGAGCACAGAGAAATTCAGATGGTGTTCAGAGTCTATGGGCCTTATGGCCCCTAGCAATTGATTCATTGTGTTGACATTCCCTTTTGCTCCTGCAAGGTGTTCGACAAGTGGGAGATTTGTTGGGAAAAATGGTGTCTCAACCTTGCATTTATGCGAGGTTACTATTTATAGTAAGTTTTCATTTGAGCACGAAATGGTGCGAAACTCTCCCTGAAGCTTCTGGTTGGCTAGATAAGCATTCTGGTAAAGTTGCATCGCAAGTTCATAGCTAGTTTTGAAGATATTAAAGTTTTCATCTTGGAGGGGTGCGATAAAATGTTTAAACTTAATTTTGGGGACTTTAGAGGCTCCGAAATGCCCTGAAAAGTGGTCGTAACTAGTGTAGCCGATTACAAGGTGATAGAGCACTTCGCGAGCTTTCTGGCGCTTCAAACGGTTCGTCAATCGGACACCCGGTTCTCAAGTTATGGCCTTCGGAAGTTTGTACTCCTGAAATAGGAAAAATAATTTGTATCGGATACATAAATGAGCTGTAAAAGGGAGCGACACGTGTTGATGTGTGCTTTAACATGTCATAGGGCATCTAGAAGGGAGATAAGGTCGGCTACACCTTATTGGGTGGTTTTAGCCCATAGTTTTGTAATACCGTTTGACGGTTTCTTGTATTGTATCTCCTATTTATGAGGTGTGTAAGATAGAGGTTGGGTGTAAGAGAGTCTTATGGCTATTGAGTTCCTTCTGAATCTCTGATTAGTGGTACTCCTGCAAAGAGCTTGCTCTGCAAGTATGTTGTAATCTGTTTTTGATTGCTGAATAAAATATTGAGCTGCTTTTGGAGTGGGG
This sequence comes from Cryptomeria japonica, assembly GCF_030272615.1. NCBI lineage: Eukaryota > Viridiplantae > Streptophyta > Pinopsida > Cupressales > Cupressaceae > Cryptomeria > Cryptomeria japonica. Next base: position 137,852,011 of record NC_081410.1, on the reverse strand, counting down.
TTTTTCTCCCGAAAGGGTTTTCCCCACGTAAATCACTTTGTTGTGGTATGAATGTTATTATATCTATTTCTATTTTCTGTAACTGTTGTAACGATCAGAAAAAGTTTTGCATTACCCTCCTCTCAAGGTTAGTGTAGGAAGTTGTTTCTGCTACTTAACTTCCTTATAGTGAGGACAGCAGCGGCCACCGGAAGCGCCGGTAAAAGGTGGCACGGGTTCTGAGGAAAGACAGCGGCAAGAGCCGTACGGACAGCTGCAGGGGCCCCACGGTACCCTGCGTACCGTGGGAACCCCAAAATTTTTGTTTTTCCAAAAAATTTTAAATAAAAAACTTTTTGCCCTTTTTTTTTTCAAAGATATTTTTTAAAAGAAAATTTCGGCCTGCATGCCGTAAAAAGACAAAAAAAAAAAATTGAATTTTTCTTCTCGATCTGCATGTCAAGGTCGTACGGCCTGGATCGAAGAAAAAAATAGCTCCCAGAGGCTCAGAAACCAAAATAGATCGAATTTTATATGACCATAGGGGTTTTCGGGGCCTTCTGAGCATGATGGTGACGTCCGTTTAGGCCCAAAGTGCTCAAAAAAAAAAAGCTCAAACCCTAGGTACACAAAAAAATTCCTGAAACCCCAGATCTGCTTCCAAAGCCAAAAATCTCAAAACAAGATCAGGCAGCTGTAGATCCACGCTCTGATACCATATAGGAGTTGAGAAAATACAACATCACAGGAGCCTAAAGATCTTCTGCAAGCTGAATAACCTGTTACAAGGAGAAGCAATGAAGCAAAATCTGAAGAACATACAAAACACAGAGAATATGCTCAAAAAGAGAGAGCTCAATATTCACAAGAATATGTAATGTGATTCTTACAATGAAAAGAAAGAACTCAACCTTTAATAGGTCAAGAAACCCTAAAAAGGGAAAACCTAGGTTTGCACATAATAATTAATTGAAACAATTAATTATATGCACCTAAAGTTAGCTTAAGTGTAAAAGAGTTAAAGGGAACTTAAATAATTAAACAAAGAATGTTTAATTAATCAAGTAAATACCCGAATACTCTAACACATTTGGGCTCTCAAATGGTACATGAGTATTTAAACTTGTCTAATTGCAGAAAACAAATGTATTTATAATCAAATGGTACAAATTTGGGCTCTCAAAATTTGCAAATCAGCCCCATGGGCACATATATATATATATATATATATATATATATATATATATATATATATATATATATATAATTTGGCATCTAATATGAATAATCAAGCTCATTACTGTTTATATATATACAAAATTTTGCATCTAAATATGCACATTACAACTCATTAAATTGTTTTTATATATAAAATTTAGCATCTAAATATGCACATTACAACTCATTGATGTTTTTATATACAAAATTTGGCATCTACATATGCACATTACAACCCATTGATGTTTTTATATACAAAATTTGGCATCTACATATGCACATTATAGCTCATATGCACGTAGAGAACCTCCAAAAAAGAAAAGTTACAACATTTCGCAAAAGATATATACAAAATTGTCAAAATTATTATATCATATTGTAGAATTATTCTTCTAGATGGCCCAAAATCAATCAACTGAACCTTCTAGATCAGCTCTAACCCTTAGTGTCTCAAGTATTGCCTCATGGTCAAATTCACAAACTTTCCACAAATTCTTGTTAAGAGGTCTACCACGATATTTAATCAATTGAATATTTATTGCAACAAGAAGGTTTGAGTAATGAAGAATATGTATGTGTCTCAAAGTCCTCAAACAACCAAGGATTAGAATTTTTGATAAGGGTGCCTACATTTTATAGAAGGAAAATTTATTGCCAAAATCAGTACAATGACTAATAAATAAATGAGTTTAAGAGGTCTCAATACAACTCAACACAACAACGGTACCTTCTAAGCCATGTCCCTGTGACAACAATGGATCCTATTGGATACTCAATACCCTCTCCATCAATGACTATAGAAGTCAATATATTTTTGGCCTCAATACAACAACACAAAAAAGTAATTTGTTCCTTCTTCGTTGTTCTTATCCGCAATAACTACATATACATGACCTGTATTTAATAGAAGGATATAATTTAATACCAAAATCAACATAAAGAACTAATAAATTGAGCTTAAAATTGATTTTATCCAAGTAACAAATTGCAACCCTTTACCTTGTTCAACTAGGTCTGTTACATGGTCAAAATCCACTGATGTTTCAATCTGGTTCATTTGTAGTGCTCTAGGAAGTTGATATGTATATAGGGTTTGCAATGGTCTACAAGACCATTGGTCAACCCACTCTTTTGATTCACATTAATCCCACCCAAAATGCATACATGAAGAGAAAAAGCATGCAATTTGTCTCGTATAAATAACTAGTGATGCTACATTTGAACTTCTAAATGAATGCATGTCACTTGATCCACTAAGTGTACAACAATCTAGATAGTTTTCATTGTTAGATTCACGTATTAAACAAAAATATCTAGAAACCATAGACTTTTCTGCATTACTTGGTCCCATCGTAGAGTTACACCTTTGCACAATTGTTTTTGCATCTATTAACACTACATTACCTTCATACTTCAATTCCTCTCTGGTAAGAGCTCTTTTCACACATGCTCCTGCACCATCATGTTCTCCATTTCCATGCCCCACCTTAGTGAAATTCCAAAAAATTTGCACACCACTTGTCACATGCATCCTAGTCAACCAGTGGAACATTCTTGCATTCTTGAATTGTGCGGTGCAATTGTCTGACCATATTAAGTGTTGGTTATGTCTTCTATATCTTTCCCTTAAACTATCATAGAAGACTGTAAATCATCCTTGCACAAACTCTGAGGAATGAGTACAATCATCATTGATATAGAAGTGATATTCTCTTATAACCTTTTTGTCCTCCTTGATGCTATCATGTGCATGCATGAATGCTATGTGTACAAAAATTGTAACTTGTGTAGAGTGGTAATACATAGGTTGTACTTCATTTTGCAACTTTAGTGTATAAATCTCAGAAAAATCAATGATAGAGATAATAATGTCTAAGGGGGAAAGTGTCCTTAGACAACTTGAATTGCTCATCTAACCACCTAGCTCTATGTGTGACCTATGTACTCATATACTAGTTTCTCTTGAAACATCTTCATAAAATCAACTACGCATATATGCCTTTTCACTAACTCATAGCTCTTTAATTGTTTTCCATCTTTAACACCATATGTGACTGACTTGTATTTTCCAATAGAAACTAGTTCCTTACCAATTTCATGTGTGCTATCTAGATGTAGGCATCTATGCAACTATTGAAAACCACCACATCTAGGACAAAAACCCCTCAAACACATCATCTTATAGTAAATGCACCTGTTATCTTGTCTACATAGTACACTTGAAATAAATTCTCTCGATGACTTAGGAGGTGCTTGTAGACCAAATTCCTACAAAACATCGTTAGTGTGCAAAGTACAACATATATAGCAATAAAAATCATAATACGTGGAAAATTCAACATGGACCCTACAACAATATGTATTACGTGCATGATTAATCTTAACATAAAATGGTTTTGTCATCTCAAAAAGTCTATGACTAATTTTAATCTGAGGAAAGCTTTGAAGAAAATTTTCATAAAATTGTGTTTGAGTCATATCTAAATAGTGTTTTGGATGTGGCTCATGATTTCTAATTCCAATTCACCTTCTAAAAAAATCTCTTTGGTTGGGTGAAACCCTTGTGTTTTCATGCCATTATTTTTTATTTAATGTTCTTAGTGCATCAACAACAACCTTGTCCTTGCGTGGGAGTCTACCTGAGAATGCCCAAAGAGAAATATTGTTAGGATCCTCAATTTTCTCTCACCTATCTAAGGCATGGTGTAATGTGGGTCTACTTATCCTTAATGACTTGCTTGTTTTGCTTATTAAATGAGATTTTTTCATTTCCTTTCCCATTATGGTTGATGTGAGGACACGATGAGTAACATTAGCATCTTTAATGTGTGATTTCAAACCAGTGGCTTGGTATGCATCAAAAATATTTCTCACAATGGTTCTTTCACTATTATTTTCGGATGTTCTTAACCCCAAAATTTTCATTGACTCTCTAAATTTCAAATTTTTAAACATTTCAACAACTAATTGGCATCTTCCACTTTGATTTAAGTTTTCAAAATATTTATTCTAAATTCTTCTAACCATTCTTCTATAATTTCTTTTGGAAATTTTATCATGCATTGGCTTCATAATATTTTCATCAATGTCTATTAGGAACTTTGGTTTTCTATGAATTATTCTAAGAGGTGTTAAGATTGGTGCATGCATTACATCAAATTCAAATAGTGCATCTTCTTCAATTTCATTAACATGTGCATTCATCACATCATTTTCAAATGGTGTATGTTCATTGCATTCATTAGGTGCATTCATCATATGCATTTCAATTGGTGTATGTTGATCATTTTGATTTGGTGCATTCATCATATCAATTTAAATTGTTGAATGTTCATCACTTTCATTAGGTGCATTAGATGATGCACCTTCACGTAATCTCCTCATACGCTCCCTTTGTCTTTCCTTTGCTGCCTCTCTTTGTTCATTCATTCCTCTCTTGTTATTTCCTATTATTGATATTGATTGTCCTACGCATAACATCATAATGACAATCCATAATCAAATAGCAAAAAAACAACAATTGATCATCATTTAATTATAATCTAAAATAACAATGATAAAATAACTTTAAAAACAATCTAAAATACAAGACAAATCAGTCATTTCAAAGCAAAATTGACAAAAAAAAATGAAAACTTGACTGTTACTATCCCAGAAAATCATGTGCAACAGCAGTGGGGCCTTCAAACAACTTGCATTGCTAGTTTTTAGGCCGTTGGGTCTAAAATATGAAGATTTTCCCCATAACCCGTACAGATTATGCGAACCTAATGGGAACATTCACAATTTCTCATAACTCCTATGGGTTATGCAAAACTAGAATTTTTGGCCTTAGTTCTACATAACCTATACGAGTTATGTAGAACTAGGAACCAAAGAGGAAGTGGGGAGAGAGAGAGAGAGAGAGAGAGAGAGAGAGAGAGAGTGAGAGAGTGAGTGGGATAAGGAGAGGGTGAGAGACATGAGGTAGAGAGAGAGAGAACGAGAAGGAGAAGAGGGTAAGAGACTCGTCAGAGAGAGAGAAGTGTAAGGGGGAGAGAGATGAGATAGAACTCAAGGAGGATAATTAGGGCTTAGAATAGACAAAGACGGTGATGGGGGAAGGAAGACAAGAGAGAGAGGAAAAGAAGAGAGACATGCATGTATATAAACATATATACATATATCTATATAAATATATGTATATATAACTATAGATATACATATATACATACATAAACACATATTATATATGTATGTCTATACATATGTGTAGTAAATGCTAAGTTTACAAGAATAAATTTTGATGTCTTCATAATTTGTCTTCATAATCTGCACGTGTTTCGATAAACTCAAAATGATGGTTTTAGTTCTACATAACCCATATATGGGTTATGTAGACCTATGAATGGTACTTTTTATTTTTCAAAACCCATGCAGGTGTTGGCTTGGTAAGAGGGTTGGAAAATGACCCTAAGGCTTGCAAGACCATTTTCCCTCCATTTTTGTCCCTTTACAAGTTTTTTCATCTTCCAACATGATTTCTCGACTTCGTTGTCATCAGGTTTACAAATGATCAAATGGGTATCTCTAAAATTACCACCATAATCTCACACATCTTCTCAGTCTTTTGACCACATAAATTTTTCTATTTTTGGACAACATTAGCATAGTAAACTTTAATTTTCTTTACAAGTACCTTGACAATCCTCATAGACATATGTCTATCATTTTTTTAATAACTTTTGATATACTTGACCAAATTCAAAATAAATTACATATTATTGTTCTACACTAGATTATATACACTTTAAAAAAAATAAGTTTGCATTTTTAATTATTTTGATGCAAGTTATGCCCAGCGCATGAGCAAGTACCAAATGTTTAGGATGCGGTCACTTCAAAAAATCATTAAAAAAAATTACCCAACGGAAAATTACAAAAAAATATACAACTTCTAGATCTTACTCTTACCTATCATCCTACCAAAGGGTTTTGCAAAATAGTAAATCTAACTATATATTTTGTGCAGCGCACGAAAACATCTATTTTATGTTTTTCTAAAAAAAATCAGGAACATTTTTTCCTGCGCGAGAGGTTTGACACTCTTAATATTATCCAATTTTTAAAAAATTTAGTAGTTTAGAAACTAGATTCAGAGTACTACAATTCTTATTCTTTTCTCAACTCCTATTTTTGAGTGCATGACCTTCAAATATCTCTTTGAAGTTCAGGTTTACCTATTTTTAGAAGAAAAAAAAAATTAAAAAAAGTGGCCACTTATACCCCCCTTTTTGTTCATCATCTTGGTGCACTTACCCATTGTGTAAAGATAACTGAAAATGTTGGGATATCCTCTAAGGATCCAAAGAAACACCTCTCATCAAAAGAGGTGGGTGACTCGACTCAAGGAGGCATAATAGGAGCTGGATTGCCAACCTCCAAAAGAGGGGCAGAAACAAACTTCGAAGAAGGTGGAACCTCTTCAACAAAGTAAACTGAGGAAAACAAAGAGATTGAAACCAAAAAAAGAAAATACATAGAGACTGAAGGTGCCAAAGTTGATTTCTAATGATGAAACTAAGGCATTGGTCCCTACTCAAACTTTTGCTTTGGTTTATGTGGAGGTCAAGGCCTCTGATCAACTATAGCGATCTTAAGTACCCCAGGAAAACTAGGATACAAAGATGAATACAAAGCATGTTGAGAAGACAAGGCTGCACTAGGCACCACTTGAGTGTGAAGCATATTCATAGGCTGGGAGAATGGAGAAACATTTGGCAAGGAAGTGATCAGGAGAGGCTCCAAGGAAGGAGCGATGAAAACCTACAAACCATTTAGGGTGAGGCTCGACAACAATTCCTAGAGTGGATGGAAACAAGATAAAAGATGAAGAAAGAGAGAGGTCAATAGGTTCGGCAGAAAGCATAGAAATGGCAAGGACGGGCATCTTTAGTTCACTCATAGCACTCATAGCGACTTCATGCTCACGGGCCATCATGTACCGATGACGCTTGCGCTCATGTGCTGGCTAACTATGGTGTAGATGGGATCCAAGAATGGAAGTTTGAGGAGGCTTAGAAACATCATGCTCCATGGGATATGTCTTCAAAGCTAAAACTGGTGAAGGAGAAGGCCCAACCGATGAGGTAAGAGGTGCATCTAACATAGGTTTCACATTCACAATCACAGGTACCCTTACTCATTTTTCTCAAGGAGCAAAGGGAGGAATAGGAGGCACCTTTGGAGACTATGATATGGGAGCCAAAGGAGATGAGCGAGAACAAGGTGAATGTCTACCCTTATCATACCAGGTAGGACGAGGGATGTCAACAAGGATAGGAAGCTCAAAGGAAGAGCAGGATGTGAATCGTGGAAACACAAATGCCTTTTCATTGTTTGTACCAAGTACAAACACAAGAATAAGAGGCACTAGGTACTACATGGTCCTAGGTGGGCGAGGAGGTCTACCCTAAGGAACAGGTTTAATCTTAGCCCCAGATGGAGAATGAGTGTAAGGTATTACCCGTTCAAGCACAAGAATAGACGGGGTGGTGATAGGTGTAGGAGGAGGCAAGGAAACTATAGGCTAAGATGATGAAGAGGCGAACTCTCCCATCTTATATTTATAATATTTCTTATATAGAAAACCTCCATGAGGATTCATGGACCCAACTAGAGCAAGCCAAAAATGGTCTAAGGTAAAACCTCCATGAGAAATTAGTGGCTAAAATCTAGTGTCCTAGATTGTGTGCATTGTGCCCTTGTGAGGAAACTTTAAACATTTATGAACTACTAAAGGGAATGCTTCCATGGTTATTAGCTAGGGGATAACTAGCTTAACTTGGAACATGTCTAATTCAAGAATGACAAAAATGTTGGTGGAAACCGCTTTGGGTCCCATAAGGACTGTCAAAGCGATATTCTTGAGAGGCAAAACGGAAAGCCCATCATGTGTTTGTACAAATGCACGATACTCATCATATCTCTCCCTATGCAAGACATTAATGAGTAAGGCTTCCTATATGATGAAATCAACTTGGCAAGTGGGATCTACCATCACACCTATAACAATTTAATTGTTGATCTTGGTCAAGATGTATAACAGAGTAGGTTCCCCACAATAAGGAGTGTCCAAAGGTGTGAATGATATTTCCTTGTTTTGTATTTTTTGGCTAGGGGGTGGGATAGGATTGATAGTGACCATGTTGACAAAGAAGCCACCACCCAAATTTGGGTTTGATGATGAAAAAATGATGTTAGATGAATGAGGTGGAAAATGATCACTATAAATTTGCAATTCACTGTTCGTTTTATTAATAGACTTGTTAGATTTTTTTTTGCTCGTTAACACAAATGGCACTGCTGTCTATATGGTCTTGGACCAAATGTATAAGGTAGATTCAACACTAAATATCATGTCCAGGTACATGATGGTAGTGACATAATTTAGAGCCATCATACCATTTAGGATGTGGTCTACTATCAAATAGCAGTCGAATCTCAAGGAGAGTTATGTCAAGGCTATCTTTCAACAACTTATGCATGATGCTCAAGTAGGAGTCGGTTAGCTTTGTAAAAATGCGATTTCATGATACCTCCTATGTAGGCCTCTTAGTTACCTAATAGACTAAGAACACATTCACTATAGCCTTGTTCCTTTTAGACCCTTCTCCAAAAGGGTCTCCATGGGAGCTTGAGAAAGATTCCCCAAACTAAGTCATCATGTGCTGATAATTAGTAAGTGCAGTGCATAAATTGGTGAAATATGAATAGAAATTTAAAGCCAACCTCTCCCTTAATGTCAGCTACATATTATCAATAAACATTCTCTGTAAATCACTATCTGGTAGGGAAAAAGGCATCTTGGTGGAGATGGATTGATATCAGGAGATAAAATTTGTCACCTTTTCTTTAGGATTCTGCTTAAAATGAACCAGGTCCACTATGGTGACCTGGCTTCCAATGTTTACTTGAAACCTCATATCAAAAGCATCCACAATTTGATCAAATGAATGAATGGAATAATCAAGCAGTAAACTATACCATTCTAACGTGGTCCCTTTAAGGGGCCGAGAGAATAGCTTAAGTCTAGCACAAAGTCCAAATTATGATAATCACTACAAATGGTCATGAAAGTGTTTATGTGCACAATTAGATCTCCTTCTCTACTATACTGATCAAATTTCAGACATTCAGCTCCTTGAGGGGTGATCATATTTAAAATAATCACATCAAGGGGGTTGTGACGATAATAAGTGGGAAGAAATGATTCATTAGAAGCAAATGCTAGGTTAGTAAGTTGTTGCTGCAACTGACCCATAATTTGCAATATAGTGTGGTAGAGGAAGTGGAGGCCGACATGGAAAAGTACCACCACCATGATAACTATGACCTTCGCCACCACCAGCACTAACAGTAGGTCCAAAAGTAGTAGAGGTCATTGCTATCCCAGTATACCCAAAGGGCATGTGTGAGACATTAACCTTAGGTATCGTATATGCACCAACATATGAATCATTAGTAGGATCAATATTCATCATATGGATAGTCGCTTGAGGAAATTAGACACCAATCTATGGGCTAGTAATGTCAAATTGATCATCCTAAACAATACCCTCAGTGAGTGGTACATGATTTTTAACATTCATAGAAATAGCCCTTAGAACTTCCAGGCCCTTCTTATCTAATATTAGTATATCTCTCAGATGATGAATGATATAACTGGACTAAGGAAGGACATTTTCTTGCTCAAGGAAGCCTTTGAAGTCCTCTAAGTTTCTCTCCAGAGAATAGCCCTAGTTGAAAGGAACCTTAGCAAAAGATTCATGATCGATAGTAGATGGAGATTGAGGGGGACTATTTAGTTAGTTTTTGGGAAGTTGCATTCTAGTAGACAAGGTAGTTGCTAGAAAATAAAGCTTTAAAATCCAATTGATTGTAATGGTAAATTATCATGTAGATTTTATCTTGAAGAATAAAATCAATACATCTTTTTCTTTCTAGAAGAATGGTTTAGGTTTTATGAAATTTTTACTTTGTTTCTCTACCATTTTTAACATGGTATCAAAGAATACTATATTCTTGTATTCTTGTGTATTGAGATTGTGTTGTCAAGAATATTTTCAAATAGGTGATGATAAATTTGGAAGAATATCTTTATTATAATTGAATGGCACTTGAAGATCTTCAATTTCATGAAGCTTGTTGGGTGTAAGGCACGGAGCAAAGGCATGAAAAATATGAAAGATGCATTCTAATTATCTACTTGAATGTTTTTTTATAATAATTCAATAAAAAATTAATATCTTTTTTATTTCTCAATAAAATTTTGAAATTTAAATTTTTTTCTAAAAGTATAAGTATATTAGTATAAAACCCAAAAAAAGTTCGAAGAAATTTTCAATAGTTCATGAGAAGTTTGAAGCAAAAAATTGGCATCTAAAACTATAAAATTTGTGGAGATTTTAATGGTGCTAAAATTTTGCTGATGGTATTAAATGTGTTGTTGGAATCTTGAAAATGATAAATATTATCATTCAAGTTATATCTCAATTCTTGGCATGAGGTTTTGAAGGTGTTATGCATATTAAGATGGAATAAAGGTCATACAATATTTTTTTGTTTGTTGGTTGTATTGAATACAACTGATCATTGGTTCTCACAAATAGCTACCAATTTATAGTTCAAAAATTGCAATTTATGTGCTAAGTATTAATATTTTAGCCTCTTTCTTTCCCCATGACAAAAAATCATATATTAGTTTCTATTAAATGATGATTAAAGATTTGGAAAAGGTAGATCTATTTTCTCAAGTGAAATTTTTTTATGAAAGTTTATTAAATATATGAGCCTGTGGTTATTTACCACAACTTTCGATTGTTTTTAATATTGAAAGCAGCATAACAAGGGTGTTGTCTCTATAACATCCATAACCCAAATGTATCAAAAAACAATAGCAAAACTATAGCAAACCAGTAACAACAAAAGTCACAGCAATTCAATGGTAATATACATAACCATCCAGATAGTAACCAAAGTCTAGAACATTAGGTAACATAAAGCATACTATAATAACCTAGTAAGTTTATTACAGGAACCAAGCTCTTGTAAACAAAAACAACAAAAAGAGAGTCCCCTATAACACTAGGCATTACTAGACTTTTTGACACCCTAGACCGCTTGCAATAGGGTGTTGTTCTAGTCCTCAATTGGGAACGTAAATAATTCCCTGTGATGCCTTCCTCAACCACAACATCGCCAAGCACCTTTTCCTTCATTAAACAAAGTGAAGTTGTCAAATTGTGCATAACCTTGAGGTTGAATTTGTATATGTTGCCCATCTTCGATTCCAACTCAATAATCTTGTCCTTCACCCTACGCAATTCCTCCCCCATATCCTTCAACTCTTTCTCATCCCTCTGACATCCCACACAACTCTCACCCATAGCATTCATCTTCATATCTTCCTCCATGGCAACCTCCTCCAATTTTTCATCCTCAGTTGGGTTCCCCTATTTGTCCCAATATTGTTAACTGGCTTCTCTAGGTTCTCGTCCAAATTCTCCCCACCACCATCAGCATTCCCCTAATCTTATTTTTCTTCATATTATTTTCCCTGCTCCCCTTCCTCATCTTTCGAACCATAATCAACCAACTTTAATCTCTTACCCTTTCCAAACTTACAAGAGGTAAGTCTATTCGATCATCTCCTACCTTCATTCCTATTACTCTCCCTTTCCTCCTCTTCCTCCTTACTCAACTCTTCTAAAATCATTATCTTCTTATAGCTTGAGTTCTTTCCTTTCTTCTTGCTAGTCGAGGCCTTTTAGGTTTTGGGCATGTCTATTTCTGTGATTACCACAGAAGTAGATGGGGCCTAGGGGAAGCCATGAAAGCAACCTCCGAATGGGGAATGCAATGTTTGGTCCAAGCACTAGGTGCAACAATTAACAAGGGGGAAGCACTCGTGGCAAGGGCTTCCATAACCACAATATTCCTAGGCAAACAGAGGGAAAAAATGAAATGAATATAGTCTATAAATCAAACCCTAGTGCAAGGGCATCAGATTTTTATCTTGATTTTAAGGATCTAGGGCCTCTTTGATAGAGTGTTCCAAGGAGTGAAACAAATAGAAGGGGAAAGAGATGGTTTCATGGTTCCTAAAATGATCCAAAAGCGACATATCATAGTAGTAAACTTTATGATAACCTTCAAGAGTAAATTACTGTTGAATATTCAGGCAACTGAGAGGGGGGGTGAATCATTTGACAGCTTAAATTAATTTCTTTTATTCATTTACACATATGGAATAACCATCAAAATTAATTCAAATAGATATAGTATGAAAACATAAACATACAACGGGTCACACAATGAACACCAGATTTGACGTGGAAAATACATGAAGGGAAAAACCATACAGAATGTTAGTTCTCAATATAAAACATTGGTTAAGGTGACACCAGTTAGGGTGATTTTTACAAATGGTAGCTCACTAGAGGAGGGCTTACTACCCAGAAAAAAAAATCACTACCAAAGATAGAAAGAAAGGTAATCCACCACTATAACACACACTGCAAATCTGAAACTACTTCTGGTGTCTCAACACCAACACATTTTGCACATCATCAATAATTAGATCCTTTCATTTCAATCTCACGTATCTTCAATAACAATGCCACACTTTTTCCATGCTAACACAATAGGATCATCCTCATATATATATTATCTTCCAAGAAAGATAATCTTCTAAGTCAGCCAAGACAGAGATCTAAAATAGGTCAACACTAAACATTTCAGTGGTGGGAAGGAATGAGAATTTGACCACATGACAACATACATCATTGGTCAGATCAACATGTTACATCCATCACAAATTCCAGACCTAAATCATGAATCACACGCTGCACCAATACCACTACTCATTCTCAAATTCATGACTTAATCTAGACCCGAAAATAACTACCAAAGCAACAAAAATAGGAATGGAACCAGGATACACATGAATACACTTGATCAACACCATATTTGGTAAACAAAGAGATATAGATCACCATCAATTCAACCAATCCATGTTGAATATAAACTATAACACATCTTCCAGAGCATCAATGATTCTAGGAACACATCTACTGAATTACCACACCAAAATCATGTGCTAACATCAATGATAGAAAATCATAATCATTAACATCACATTAGCAGCAAGTACTTTATTATCATTAAACATACAGTTTTCTAGTGGTCAAGCAACTCTTCTCTCACATATCCACCTTGTAGCTTCATGGGGGATTCCTTCCCACAAAAGAACCGGTTAAGAATTTCACTATTCACCACATGGCTTGTTCTCTTTCATGTCCTTCCTTCCATGGAGAGGCCAGTCACTTGTGCAATCACTTCCTTACTAACCTCAAATGAAATTCCTCCCACAATGACCCTCATATTCACCCAAGATGTAGCAAATTGAGTCGACAGTTCTTCATCAAACCCTTGCATCAATTCAAGGTACCCATAAATCCCTCCTTCCTTACAAATGTATCATAAAATTTCAATATTTTTGAACTCATTAGACTTGTCAAGCTCAATGCACACACGGTATCCTCCCATTTTGCAAATAGTAAGAGAGTTTTTGTAGAAAAAATAGAGAAAAATGTGAATGTTTTTCTAGAAGTGTCACAATAAATGTGAAGGCAAGTTTTGTGTAGGTCATCTAAGTCATAAATGCGCCTGTATCTTCCCTTAATCCCTTGTGCATGCCAACAACACAACATGCAATGTGAAGTGATAGCGAAAGTGAAACTCATAGGCTTTCTTTCCCTAGGGATTAACTTGTCATCACTACTCCAACTCCCACACGGCTCGCTACAATGATGCTAGAATATCATAGCAAAATAAATTACACACAAAACACAAAAGGTGGGCCCCAGTCAACGTCAACACCTGAGAGTTGTCAAAATTAGCATGATTGTACCCTCTTTGCCTAGGAGTCCACCTCAGTAGATTCCACATCATCCAAAACCTTCTCATTTCAAAATGTAAATTTTCTTTCCATCCACAATCAAACTTGTAGCCCCCAACCCAGGTTAATAGATTCCCCAAGAGATAGCTCCCCAAGAGATGAAAATTACCCATTAGACTCCGTAGCTAGGGACTCTCCATGAAAGATTATCTAAATATTATTAGGGAGGGTATCCTTCCTCCACCAACATCTCCATCCTTCAACTTTGAGGCCAAGCACCGCCAAGGCATCAGCAACCATATTTTCCTCCCTATAGATGTGACCAATTTCAAAGTACTTTAGCCCCAAAAGAAATATGTGAATGTCTTTGATTATCCCTTCAATGGACCAGTTAGTCTTGCACAACCCCTTAACTACATCAATTATGAGTTTGGAATCACCTTCAATGACTAATGTCTTCAATCAAATTGAGAGGGCAACTTTGAGTCCCCAAAGTAAGGCCATCCCTTCAGCTTGGTTGTTCATATTACCTTTCAGATTTCCAATGTACACTACCACCAATTCACTCATGTGCATTCTTATAACTACCCCCACAACCACCTCCCCTTGTAGATTGTATCACAAATCCATCAAAATTCAACTTACACCACCCTCGTAACTTAGGTGGACTCCATTTAGTATTCCTTCTCAATAACCTTTTCGAATTGTCAAAGTTGGCATAAGAGGAAGGTAGGACCTAGCTCTTAGCAATTTTATTAGCAAACAATGAGAAGGAAAAGGAAGGACAAGGGAAAGAGATGTTAAGATTGTGGTACTTATTAAGTCTCCTTTGAGTCTTTCTTTTGAGATCGAGTAAAAAAGTTTGCACAAGAAATACATCTTTCAAAGGAGTTTATGGTTAAAGCATGATGAATAGTTTTGAAAGTGAGTGGATAAGATAAGATACCACTTCATAATTTTATTAAATTATTCATATTTATTTTTAAATACAAGACTTATCAAGTATATTTAATATTAAAGGTGTCTCTCAATTTGGAAATTGTATAAGGCAATTATTAAGTGTATGTATTTAAAAAAGGTTCATTTTCAATTGAAACCAACATCTAGTATTTGCATGGATACATATAATATTTTCATTTTTAGAGGATATTTAAAGGTTTGAATGATAAATTTTGCAATTAAAGAGTAACAAAATCCTATTAAAAGTTGAATAAATGGAGATATGAGGATATCTATCATCTCAAGCAAGCTTCTCACTTGGGATGATTCACTATATGAGAAGTATATTTTCCCACTTGTGTCATTGAAGAGCAGAGGGGGCTTGGAATCATTTGTCTCCCTAAAGAAAAGAGGATGCCTAGAATATTAATTTTGATTGTGAGGTCATTTGATGTATTTGTGTTTGGTTGAGTTTTTATATAGAAAAAGAGGATTGTTTCCATAGCGCTAGAGGAAGGATTTGACACAGTTAGATAAGTGTTGTTCTCTCATTACATAAGGAGGTTGGGGAAACTTTATATTCTCTCATGTTAGTTAGATATTTATAGGTTCCATAGTAAGGAGATTCACTAATGGAGTCAATCTAGTGTTTCCTAGGTGAGGAGGATTGGTGAAGCTGCTTCATCAAATTCTTTAGAAGGGTTGTTGTTATGGACTCTTGCAATGTCTCACCCTTTATTTGGATGATGTAATAAGGGAGAATGTTGGAAAATTTTCCATCTTTAGTTATTTTTTAGTATAGTTTTAGAATAAATATTTAATAAAAGTTAGTAGCTTTAGTTAGTTATTTGGAAGTTGCATTCCCATAAGTTAGGTAGTTGATAGAAAATAAGGTTTTAACAATCCAATTGATTGTAATTAGAAATTAGGATATTATTGTATTTAGAAGAATCAAATCAATACATATTTTTATTTATACAATAATTGTTTAGGTTTTGTGCATTTTTTGTTTTGTTTCTCTTCCTTCTTTAACACTTGTCCCTCCCTCTCTACTTCTCTCTACTTCTCTCTAATTCCATACTCCCTCTCTACCTACCTATCCCACCATCTCTCCTTACCTCTCCCTCCCTCCCTCTCTCTCTCCCCTACTTGCCTTTATCTCTACACTCTCCCTAGTACTTTCCCTTCTTCCCTCCCTCTATCCCTTTTTCTCACTCGCTCCATACCCCTTTCTCCCTCTCTCCCTTTTCTTGCACCCTCTATTATTTATTGGTTTTGATTAATAAAAGAGGGATAGGCTTGTACCATTACATATCCGCATAGTGACACATAGGGAACATTAGGGATGTGTAGCTAGCCAAAAAAAACCCCACTAACATAAAAAAAAACCCATCAAGGCATCCTGAAAGCCAGCAGGAACAAGAAGACCAAAAAATAGAAAACCAGCACAACCACCCATGAAAGGAATAAAGAGATGGCCAACTACATGGGGGAATTTTTATCCTACCAATCCTAGCATAAACTTAACACTTTATCTGAGAATAAAACCTTTTTGCAAAACCCAATTCCAGAGTCGGGGGACACCAAGGAAAAATCAAGGGTGGCTTTAACTAGGGACTCTGTGTGGCCTAAGCTCACAATTAGGGCCTTGGTCTATTTTCGTTTCTTCTCCATTTTTCTATTTAAATCGTCCTATATGGTCTAGATAGCCTGTAAAGAGGCGTTACACATGTTGGCTGCATTCTTGCAAGCCAAATTGGCATCCTCGATTTTCATTTTAAGGGCCTCTTGGGAGCACAATTTCTTCCACCTCCATTTTAGTCCCAGTCATCTTGATCTTGGCATCCATGTCTTCAATCCTCCCATTCACCTTGGCCCAGTTCTTTGTAAGGCCAACAAATTCATTAACATACCTCCAAACTCTATCATCATCAATGCCCTCAAGCTAGGTATTAGCCCTAGCTTCTTCCTCAGTAGTCGCCTCCAACCTGTTAATTTTCCTTATTGCCACATTCATCTGCTGAAAAAGCCACTTCAACAAATCATCACATCTTTGCACATCATCATGAATGTCCTTCACAATCTTGGTGAGGACTATAATTGAGCTTGGGGGCTTAGTATTAGTATAGGGGGGAGGGTTTGTGGGAGGAAGGCAAGGGCTAATATCTTCATTAACATTAGTGGAAAGGGACCAATTTAAGCCCGTAGTTTCAGAGGAATTTGATTCATCAAAGGAAATAGAGTCAGACTCTGACTCCTCAATGATTTTCGCATCCTTCTGATCCTTAATCTGGGGTTTCTCAACAAGGTCTTTTTAAGAGGAAACAATGGCTTTGAATTTAGCCATGCACGCAAGGTTTTTGCTAGTGGGCATGTTATGGACCGAATGAGACACTTCAGTAGAATTGGATAGGGTGACAATAAGATCAACATATAAGTTAGGGGTCATAGGTGGACCCAATTTCAACAGCAGGGATCCCACCCGAGGGGGTTTGGGCCAAATTGAAATTATACAGCCTATGAATAAGACCATGATGAAGGGGGGGTTTACCCTTGACAGTAGCCTTAGAAATAGATTGAGACAAGGAAGATAAGATCTAGTAAGGAAAGTTCATTCTTACCCCATGGCGCAAGTGGTTCAACATAGGGAAGAGCTGAAGGTGAAATGTCCTCTTTCTACCATCCAGCGCTAAATATTTCATGAAGAGAAGAGCAGTCTGCTTCTAGATACTAGGGATATCTTCTCTATTGTAGCCACTTTGGAGTTTAGAGACCCCTTCGCCAGGTTCAAAGAAATGGTCAAAATCTTCCTTATAACTCTCCTTAGGTTTCTTGGGGAAGGAAACGCCATCCAAGGTCAAGCCAGTCACTTTCACAATGGTCTCCTCAGAAACCAAAAAGGCAACACTCTCATTCTTAACAGGGCCATTATCTCAAGCTTGAACAAAGGTCGTAGACAGTTTCAGATCATGGTCATTTATACCCTCCACATAGGAGTCCAAATTTCCCTAAATCACCTTACTCCAGAGTTCACCATTTTTTTTGAACTCATAGCATTCATCTAGCTCAACCTAGTTCGAATCTCCTCCCATCCTTGCAACCCTAGAAGCCAAATTGAGAAAACAATAGGTTTGAAAGAAACAATGATGAGTACTAACAAAATTAAATTTTCACTACCTTTTCCAGCAAGGAAAGGAGAAGGCAAGAATAGAAAATACCAAAAAGGTGATCTTTGGATTACAAATCATTAATGGGTATGTCATTCGAAATAATAGAATGGTCCACACTGGGGACTTCATGCAAGTGGGACCAAACTTTCAAATTATTAACCATCATGTCAAACCTAGCCAGCTTGTTCATCACACTATTTCCCTTGCATCACATGTGGCAAAATCTAACATCGTCAAGAGTAAGGCAAAGGGCACGACACTTGTCAATGAGATAGGCAATCTTCCATTCCAGCTTAGCCACCTCATTAAGCATCATAAAGATGCTACAAGAGTTACCTTCAATAATGATATTTCTAAGGCCCATCTCCCTAGCCATAACAAGCCCATCAATTATGGTGGCCACTTCACCCACCTTGGAAGTTTGTACCCCAAGGTTTTCCGCATAAGCAAGGATCAAACCACCATGTGAATCCCTAATCATGCCACCCCCTCCCACCCGACTCGGGTTGCCATTAGAAGACCTGTCAAAATTCAACTTTAGCCAGCCGATGTCAAGGGGGGTCCCTATTATTTGTTGGTTATTTGATGACTATATAGCTAATATTTTAGTAGTTTTAATTTAAAAGAACATGATCCAAGGTTGTGGTCTATCAATCTTCCAAATATATTTTTAAATACCACTAATCCTAGACAACCAATACAAAATAAAGAAGTCAATAAATAACATAGTACAATTGTACAATGTGCTAGATTAGATCCACATGATGTAGAATTAACTTAGAGTTGTTGGATCAAGCCGCATAGATTTCCAAGTATCATTTCAATTTATTTAATTTTTATAAAATTTCAGTTTAATATTTTCATTAATTAGTTTCGACTTCTTTATTTAATTAACCCAAATAATTCATCTAACTGAGTTTAATCATTCATCTATGAACTGGGTGTGCTAAACTTGGAATCAAAACAATATCCTACTATAAAATTAATGGCATGTAGTGAAACTAACATTGGAAGAAGGCACATTCACACTTTTTAAAGTAAAATAAACCCCTCCCTAGAAACTTAGTAGATCCCAATGCAATGAATGCCTATATAGATAGGATAAGGCACTAACATATACACCCTAGTTGCAATATTTGCAAAAAATCCATGAGAACCATGTCTATTTGTATAGTGTGTGATCATACACAGATGTCATTTCCTATGGGAGTTGAAGTAAAGCAATATATGTCTTGGGTAAAGTCATGATAGGAGTGTACACTTTAGGATTAGAAAAATCAATAGGATTTAGAGTCATCACTATCATTTTTAGAGACCTAATTTATGTGGTGAATTATTATGCTCTTATATAGAAAATCATTTAACAATTAAATAATCATTTGGTCGAGATGATCCCGCAGCATGACAGTAAGTCACGATCCCTATTGATAGAGCGGTCACGAGTTCAAAACTCAAGTCTTTCATCCCAGAGGCACTCCCAACAAGGAACACACTGGCAGCATGGAGACACAGATGATGACATGGAGACACAGATGATGACATGGAGGGAACTGATGGCAGAAGCAGTGTGCGATGGACAGGAGTTGTAATAAGAGGGTGATGAATAATGATGAACAAATGATACCCTAACTGGTACTAAGAGGGGTTGGGGGGTGAATCAGTACAAGCAAAAACTTTCTCAACACTTTATCATATTAAAACAATGTTGACCGGTTGTCTTCACCACTGAACTTAACCATGGGTATACCGGTTAAACATAGATACTTCAGATAGCATTTGACAGACCTTAAATCTTGATGACTACTTCCTGATATAATCAAGCATGAGTTGTATGAACAATACCACAATCATTTAGCACTGCATGCATAACTAACTTAATCAACTAATACTCAATCATCACATGAAAACTCACAACCCATAACAAACAGAGTTTTCATGTGGAAACCCAAATGGGAAAAACCACGGTGGGGATGAATACCCACAAGCTTGTTTTGAACTCTTTCGAAGTCTGCTCTGTTAGGAGCCTAGTTTGGTTAAAGACTTTATAATAAGGTTCTGTTAGGAACCGATCTCGTTAGAGATCACCCGATTAAGGGATGGCTATAAACCCTGTTAAAGGTTGAAACCCTGTTAAAGGTTACCTCACTAGAGGATTAAAAGAACTCAATGAACTTGAGTCACCTGGTTAGAGGATTTCCAACAAGCCTATTAAAGCTACCTGATCAAGGGATTTTCCTTCTATTGAAATGGTTAGAAGTCAACAGGTAAAGCTTTGATTTGATAACGGAACTACTTGCTAAGGAAGATCCTTTTTAGCTCCTCTCCTCTACAATCACACTCTGCAGATTCCACACTCTGGTTTGGCAAGTATCTCAACATGCGAACACAAACACATCATTTTCCAACACAAACAATAACAAACATCATTGACCTTATAGACAACAATTAGGTCGGTAGCATAAACCCTAAACCCTAAACATTTTAGGTTTACAATTACAAGTGGTCCAATCCTGACCGTTAGATCCATTGCATAGAATGAAGTGATCTAAAACAGATCTAAAGTCATTCTGCATCGTCCATTCTTCACCGCATATGGAAATCAGTAACCCATCACGCGCAATTCATACACCACTCAAAACATCACGCATTCCCGAGGTAGACATTCAAATGTATTCGATCTTCATGCTCACATGCACATAGCTGACGTGGCACCATGATCTCATCCTTATCTCTTAACTAACTCATCACAGAATGTCATCGATTGCACCGCATAGGCCAAACCGGAAACCCTAGAGCTGAACAGGGACTACCAACCAGTGGTCACACTTAGTGAACCCTGACATTGATCCACTCCATCTCGGTTGACCATAACCGCTTCCAATCTTCATACCAGTTCATACCAGTTCACCTATTGACATCAATGGCAACATACATTGTCACCACTTCATCATATGCCAACAGAGGGCACTACCACCATGGAGAGATAAGGAGATAATTGCACACGATGATGGAGAGATAAGGTGATGCTTGCGTGTGGTGATAGAGAGATAAGGTTTCGCTTGCGCGAGGCAGGGGAGATATAAGGGTGAGCTACCATGCGCTTGCAACTGAGTGATAAAGTGGAGATGCACGCGTAATGGCAAAAAACATCTATGAAGATGAGGTCCCTCAAAAATGTGGCCTCACTAGTTCATAGCTCCAGTCAAAAACATTAATGGCTTCTGCCCCTTACCGATCAAAAAAAAAAATCATTTGGTCATCTTCTCAAACCCTAAGTATTCATGGAGTATT
Organism: Cryptomeria japonica; assembly: GCF_030272615.1. Classification (NCBI taxonomy): domain Eukaryota; kingdom Viridiplantae; phylum Streptophyta; class Pinopsida; order Cupressales; family Cupressaceae; genus Cryptomeria; species Cryptomeria japonica. The sequence goes on along the minus strand of NC_081410.1, from coordinate 137,830,474 downwards.
CTGATTTTGAATTAAAAGCCTTACCGATCAAAAAAAAAAAATTATTTGGTCATCTTCTAAAACCGTGAATGTTCATGGGGCATTCTAATTCTGAGTTAAAAGAAAATCAATACTTATGTTAGAATCATCGTAATGATAACTTGCAGGCTTAGGTACAATTTTCTGGTTATTTGATTATTAATATAGAACTAATATTTCAATGGAGTTGAAATTGTAGGCCAAACGATAGCCTAAATATTATTTGGACTTCAAATTTATGCCCATCGTCAACTATTAAAATAAGTATGAATTCAATTTATTTAATCTTTATAATTCAGTTGATATTTCCAAAAAAAAATTAGTAATTTTAATTAGCCTAAATGATTCATTACCCGAATTTAATGATTCATCTGCGAACTGGGTGTGCTAAACTTGGAATCAAAACAACGTCCTACTATAAAATTAATGATTTCATGTCAGGTAGTGAAGCTGGGTACATTTTGTTTTACTTCAGCGACAATACGAACTTATTGCAGCTTGTCACAATATGCACCATACTACTTTGTAAGAAGTCCTCATCATAACCTGATACGCACCTTAATAGAATTACAGCTATGTTCTCGTGAGCAAGTTGGAAACAAAGAGGAATACAGCAGATAAAGTGTCCACTGGGTGCGGTGACTCCCATTTTAGGTTTCAGAATTTAACATTTCATGAATTGGATATTATTACATGTACATTTATAGTCCATGCACTGTGGAGTGGATCTTACAGCGTCATAGATTACAACTTGTCCGAGTCAAATGATCTTTGTTTGCAAGCATATATAGCAATATTCTCTTCTCCACTCTCCAAAATGGAAAGTAAGGATTACCCTTATGGGAAATTCTGATTCAATTTCTCCATTAACTATTGACAGCTTTCGTCCACTGTGTCTGCTATGAGGGATGAAGTGTTGGATTGCATGTGACTTTATTATCTCCTAATGCAAGATAGACGCAAGTGCACTTCAAGCCTATAAATATGAGCATGCCTCCCTCTCTTGCACAACCTGCAACACACTCCTATCCTACTCACCTCACTTCCCAACCAATTTACATTCCTTGTTTCATCTCTTCTTTTCTTTCACAAGAAATGATGAACAGCTTCATACGTAGTGGGGTTGGATTTCTAGGTTGTTATTAAATCTACCCACTAAAATAGTTTCTACATTGAACGTTTTTTTTTCAAATTAATTGTGTAATTTATGATTGATGAGAAGAACCATAGATGCTGTGTATTGACTGTTATATTTGTGAATACGATGCAGGAAGTGCATTTGCTTTGTTCATGTACGGTGCACCAATGTAAGTACGCTAACCAGTTCAGACATGAATTGACATCCCAATGAAGTAATATTCATGACTAGTTTGAACATAAATAATGATTATATGGGTTTATGTTGAGATTGCAGATGTACGTTCAGCAGAGTCATGTCGAACAAGACAAGTGGAGAAATGTCAGGGTTACCCTACGCAGTGGGTCTGTTCAACTGTCTTGTGTATGCTTGGTATGGCTGTCCTCTCATTAGCAATGGATGGGATAACGCTCTTGTCCTCGCTATCAATACCATTGGCCTTCTTCTCCAGTGCTGCTTCTGCACCATCTATCTCCTTTTTGCCCTACCCAAATCCAAGGTATATTATATTACATTGAGCACATAAGTTTATTCTTATAATTTAGAAGTTGATTTACCATGCATCTAACTGGCTAAAAATGGCATTGCAGAGAAGAATGGGTGCGATGGTTGGAGGAGTGTTGATGGCTTTCGTAAGCTTGGTGACAGTTTCTATGTGGGGTTTGAATGCCCAGAAGAAATTGGTCGTGGGAAGTACTGGAATGGTGGCCTTTGTCATTCTTTATGGATCTCCACTCTCTGACATTGTAAGTAATCTCATTCACATTTACTGGAGTTGACTGGTACTCATATAAATGATGATTAGAGAAGCCCTGGAATTACTGACGTACATATATGTGTTGGTGTTGATACATATTACAGAGAACAGTAGTTCGAACAAAGAGTGTGGAGTGCATGTCATTCTATTTCTCATTATTCGCATTCCTCGGTAGTGTGTTATGGTTGGTGTATGGTGCTCTCAGCAAAGACATTCTCATCATGGTAATTGTGCATTCACCAAGAGTATGGAGTGCATGTCATTCTAGTTTTAATGAGCGATCAGAAATCTAATGTCATTTTTGTTTGATTGATGCAGGCCCCCAATTTTCTTGGAATACCATTATCTTCAGTTCAGATGATAATATATTGCATGTATAAAAGAAAGAAGCGATTAAGAGTGGCAGTTGAAGAGGGGAAAGTGGAAGTAGTAATTGTAGTTGAATTGGAGAGCGTGGAGGATGAAAGTTTGGCCATGACCAAGTTCCCTGCTTTTGAGGGGAAAGTGGAAGTAGTAACAGTAGTTGAATTGGAGAGCGTGGAGGATAAAAGTTTGGCCATGACCAAATTCCCTGCTTTTCACTCATCTTGACAGCTATATGCAGTTTAGGAGTGTTATCCATGATTGATCTACTACTCCTACCCTTCCAAATGAGTTTCTAAGAGACTCGATTTGTTTCTTGAATGTTACTCTGGCTTAGATGTAAGTCTTAAAATTATAAATAATATATTCACCATTTAAACTTTACCATGTGTATTTTCCCTACTCTTCGCTATGAGAATAATAAGTCCATTTTAATAAGAAAAAACAATAAAATAATCTTAGATATTTAACATCAAACAAATTTAAGTTTGAGTTAAAAACAAGAATATATTGTGAGTTAACATTTTGATATACATTTTTATTTCATGAAGTATTTGATAAGATTTTAGTTATGACTAATGTATATCAAGAAAGGTCTTTGGTAGGCTTTCTTCAAACTTAAATTTGATGACATCTTTTAGGGTAATTATAGCAAGGTCAAGACCAAATGGATAATTGGATATGACATTTTTTTTTCAAAAGGGGCTTCTTTTTGTCTTTGATGCAAAATTGTTAATGGGGTTGATAGGGAGATGAGTATGGAAGCGATTAAACCAGCTATTTCTCTAAGTATTTGAAATTGATCATTACAAGGAATTCTATGCTAATGAATTACTTGTTTGATCACATTCATCACACCAAAAGATAATAGGATTCTTTTTGTAATGCTATTCATGGGTATAACTACATCAGAGGAGTGATTTTTGGCAATTGACACTCATTGGATTCATATGTTGTCATTGATGGCAACAAATGTTATATGTTTCTTCATTTACCGGTTTATATGTGTATGTTATAATAAGGTAAAATCTTATATTACCGACAAAACATTGATTCACCTGCCCTCTTAGTGTTCTTGGATTCCAACAATGATGTCAGTTAGGGCTTCATTTTCATAGACCACTAGGGGAGAAGGAAAAGGGCTCATCTTGGTCTCATTCTTAAGCTACTTGTGATGAACTTATAAGGCACTGAGAGGTGGGGGTGAATTAGTGCAAGTAAAAACAATACAAATCTGATTATCAATTTCACCAACTTAAAACTCAATACGCATATAAGAAATAACACCAAGTAAGCAATCACCACATAAAGCATAAACCGCATGACACAAGAGATTATACGTGAAAAATACAAATGGGAAAAACCACAATGGGAGTTAGTACGGGACAAAGATCCACTATCTGTAGTATACAAATTTGACCGGTTAAAGTCTACAACACTCGATTAGGGGCACACCCTATTAGGAGTGTCTAAGCCCGGTTAAGAGCTATACAATAAGGCCTATTAGGAGCTACCCATGTTACAGGGATTTTCAAACCGAAGTTAATGTGTCACCTGGTTAGAGGATTTAATGATCAAACATGTTAAGATCCGACTGCACCCTATTAGGAGTGACCTTGTGAGAGGATTTTCTTGCTGCAACTATTAGAGAGACAACAAGTTTAAGTGATCTCAGTATAAAACCTTCAGTGTCTGATTAAATCTGCTTCAAAACATTACAACATCACATATACTTCATCTCTGAACTCCTCTGATCACCATACTATTAGAAATACGAAATTCGCTAATCATTTCTTACACATTCAAGCTCATATTCATATATATCTTCATACCTAATCACACATCTTAAAAACATTATTAGGTCAGCTAGAACCTTGTAACAATTCCCTAGGTTCAATGTATCTAGACAATCTTGCATTGTATGCCTTAGTTATATCGGCCACTGACATAACAAAACAAATTTTGTGACGTTTTACCGATCTAAGTGATTTTCACCAGTACCGATTAAGTCTCGGCGAGAATACCTATTTTGTCAATCAAATCTCATTCACCTGATCAAATTACCACATGCGGTCATGAACATAACTTCATCTACCAGTCTTATTTGCCACTACAAAACCACATCATCTCATTCTTCATAAATTTCCTGTACCGGTTGTCAAAATATAATGTTGTATGTCTTTTACCAATTAAAGTCCTAATTACCAGTTCTGATAAAAATTGTCTCTACTTACCGGTTAAGCCTTACCGTTTGAATGGTAGGACTCAGATGACTATAGAAACATAGTTGTCATCAATAACAACATACAACATTGTCATCATACAACAATCTAATCAAACATGTACCGGTTGCATCAAGCAAACAAACAATTACTGGTTCATATCAAATGATCAAATGCCAACAATCTCCCCCTTTGGCATTGATGGCAACACTTAGGAAAAAAAAATTGTCGACTAATTGTGTAATTCAAAAATTGACTATATGACATGTACTCCCCCTTAGCAATTGCATGTTGTTATTCAAAAATGATAGAGACTCATATTACTCCCCCTTTACATTACATACAAAATTTTGACTAACTCTTAACTATTACTCCCCCTTTGACAACAATGCCAAATAAACAAGTAAAATACATGAAAGATATATACATTGTACATCAAAATTTGCATCAAAGCATTTATATATAGATATAAGAGTCATAAAGTCTTTACAAAGCAATTTTAGAAAAAGTGTCACTGAAATGAAACTTCAACTATTTTAGATCATTATCCCATGTCTTTAACAATTTGCTGGTAATCTCAACATGTGTCTTTATCTGCCCTGCTATATCCTCCATTGCATCAACTATTCTCATCTTAGGTGTAGCCAAAATAGCTTCTGACTCCTTGTATGCTTGCTATAAAATTTCCACTTTATGAATCAATTGAGTCTGGAGCTCCTTCAATGATCTTACCCGTTTGACTTGCTCATGTTCATACACCTCAAGTTTGTGATGGAGTTCTACAACTGATCTACCAAAATGAATAGTTGATTCATTCAGTGGTCTAAATATTTCACTCAATATTTCAATTTCTTTCTCAGCATCTTCCCTTTTCTCCTTCAAATCAGCACAAAATAGTGAGAATTTTGAAACAACAGCCAAAATCTTTCCTTTGGTTTCTAGTGCATTGTTCAACAGGTCGTTATCAACCGTGAGTGCTACCTTACCTTTATCTATCTCAGACATCAATTGTTCTGTCATTTTTTTCTTGTAATCCTTTTCAACCGATATGTATGTTGCATCTTCAAAAGTCTTGAGTTGATCTTCGACATCAGTAACGAACTATCCAAGTTTGTCAATGGGAGTAACAAAACTTTCAGTATTAGTCTTCGATAGGAGACTAGAAAAAATATCAATCGATGTCCTTATTGTTTCTACCTATCTCTGTTATTCTTTTATTCTCTTCTTTTGAGCTCTAGATTGCATTGTTGTTGCAATCTCCATCAATTGAGAAAAACTCGGATTGTCCATATCAATAGGTCCTTTATTACTAACCGAGTTGTCATCGTCATCAATTGTTTTCTTCTCCTTTGTCTCCTTTTTCTTTGCCTTTTCTTTCTCAGTTTTCTCCTTCTCGATCTTATCTTCTTTTGTCTTCTCTTCCTCAGTGGTGTCCTTGACCAATGGTGGTTGAGTTTCCATATTTTGTTCATTCACCGGTACTTCCTCATCCTTCTTTTCATCAATCTTTTCCTTTTAATTGTCATCAATATCTACATTTACACTTACTGATGGAATTTGAGTATCAGTAGGCTGTATGTTCACCAGTGACTCATCAAAGCTCTTTTCTTCAGCTTTCTTCTCTACTTCTTCCTCTTGCTACTCATGTTGTTCAAACATCTGAACATCAACATCAAATACATTTGTATTACCAATAGTATTATCAACATTGTCTCCAATGTTATCATCGGGAATGAATATCGGTTCAGTATCAATAAGATCATCATACATATACTTGTTATCCGGGTCAAAATATGTGATCTTAACACCTTTAGGAAGTTCTTCTACCTTTACCTTTTCAGAACTATCTTCCTCAACTTGTTCATTTTTTTCTTCTTCTTCATCTGGGATGAGACCTAAAGCCTTCTTGATCAAAATCTTTGTCTCCTTCTAGACTGATTCAATCTCTCCTATTAAAATTCTTGTTAATCTCTTTTTGGTTATGAATGATACTTTTGCATGATCTTTATTGCTTCAATCTCCTCTTCACTTGCTTCCGGTTGCAAGTTCTTAAAGATATAATCAATGAATTCTTTGTCTTGGCTAATGTCATCCTACCACCTTGCATCAATTAAGTTATACGAAGAATTTGGAATCTACCCTTGTAGCTCAATGAGGGCTCTACTAAATTTATCATACTGAAGATGACTACATCTTCAATCTCCCTTTGTTGATTTTCAGATAAATGAATAAACAATGTGTTCAAACCTTTGTATATTCCATAATCCTTAATTATTTGGACCATCCTATTGAAAGAATCTTATAATGTAAATGGTTTCTTACGTGATTCTACCTTACCATTTGCCTTGGGCTTCTTAACACTTGCTCTAAGTGCTCTTTTATCCTCATCTGATTCAGTAGCCTCTTCATCATTTGCCAGTTTGTGGGCTTGTTGCTTCTTCCTCTTTCTGGTTTATATTGGTGCAGCAAGTAGATCAACAATTTTTCTTTTTTTGGAATGGAATTTTAGATGGTTTACCTCTTTGTGATTCAACCGGTTTGTCTTCTTCCATCTTCTTTTCTATTGCTTTGGCTTTTGCATCTCTAGTCTTACCGATAGGGGTATGGGTAGGTACACTAGATGTTTCACCTTGCTCTGTTGTGTGCTTTTCCCTAGCTACTGATATCTACTGTTTTGTAAATCCTGCCTACTTAGCAAATGCTTCTACCTCCTTCCTTATCTTTGAAATTACTGGTCTTTGCAGCTCAGAGTGGACTTGTAGTGATTTATCCTTGTATGTCCCAAATCTCTCTGGAGTGGTATCCATCGGTTTCTCTAACAAATGGTTAGCATAAGCATTAAGTAGATCCTTGTCTACCTCATATCCCATAGGTAATACCCATGTGGTTCTAGAGATAATTGCATCCATCATACAAGTATTTGTATCCACCATGAAACAGATTGGTTTCTCATACCGGTTGACTACTTATGTTAGTATACACTCTCTTGCCTGCATTTTCTTTTGAAAATCCTTGAAGTAACCCCAAGAAATATTATCAAACTTTTCCTTCAGCATCCTAATGGTGTTCTTCATCTATAGTAGTGCAGGGGTACCTTCAATCCATTGAAAATCTCTAATACCAGGGAAATAGTTTTGGAAATAGAAAAACAATCCAAAAATCAATTGTCCAAATTTGAATCTCAACTTCTTGTCTTTCTTCATAGCTTCTATATTCACCAGCAATTGGCTTCTTAGTGCCTCAGCCAAATCATAATCAACATTCTCATTTACCATCCGATAAGCAGTATGAATAGTTGTTGCCAATATGTTGTTCATTCTTCTTCAATAGTGTTGGTTAACAGATTTGTCTTTCTTAAATACCTTTCAAAAATAACTCCCAAATGCCCAAATTGAAAGACAAAAATAAGAACCAATAGTTGAGTCACTTGCAATGGTGAGTACAAGTGCTCTCAGAATTTTGATATGAAGGTATAGCTCCCTTCATTGGATAAAAATGTATATTTTCTGAATATGCTTTTAACCGGAAAGCAATGAAGGCAAATAACGTCTTCTCATAGCTATGACACAAATGTGAATAACAGATTTATAATAAAGTGAATGAAAATAAGTAAAACATAGTTTAATTACCCACACCAAAGAAAATACCCTTTCCAATAGATCAAAATGCTCTGGACTCTGATCAAGTCTTTCCCATGCCTCATAGGACAAGGGGGCTCAGAATACCCAGACAAAGAGCTAACAACACATTTCTTTACACATACAAATTATTTCTGAAATCAAAGTTTCAAAATTAAATGCATACATAATTTAATGTAAGAGAAAAAGAAATAAAAGGTAATCACAAGAGAAACAAATCTCATTGTAATCAAAAGAAAAATATTGACAAATCCATAGATCAAAAAAATCTTCTTCATTCCATCAATGCCAAAATGTGAGCTCACAGACTCAACACTTCTGAAAAATAAAACTATGCAGTCCAGAAAACAATGCTGCCCCTTTTTTTACAGCCAAAAAGATCAAAAAAAGAACCCCCATCTCTTTTATTTTATTACATATATATAGCCTCTGAGACTTTCAGTTATCAATAACTGATTCTTGAAAAGATTATTAATTAATCTTTTCTTTTATCTTTTATCTTCTTTTTTTTACTTCAAATCTTTTATCTCAAAATTTTTTATAGACCCGTACTCAGAGATTAATAAATTTTGAAAGAGATAATATTTTTTCAATCACTCCGGTGAGGATTTATAACACTAGGTTTTCTAAAACATATCAAAAATTCAGTGCAATACAATGGTTTAATTGATAGTTGTGATCCCCACACTGAGACTGATTTTTCTATCTCTGAAAATTCATGGTTACAGGTTGCATTGAGAACCACAAACAATATACACGCCAATGTTACTGGATTTTTGAACTTTTTGAATTTTGAACTCACACACTCTGAACCTACATATGATGAATCTCTGAACTCTGAATTTGAACCTCTGAAATTGAACCTTGAACTTTGAACTAGCGACCTTTAACCTGAACTTTGAACATTGAACCTTGAACTTGTGAGGTTCAATCAGAAGGTTCAAAAACACAGACTGCACCCCACATTATGCCTCATTGATTGCTTTGTCTTTCCATTTTCCTGCGCATTGAACCTACAAACCTTGAAACTTGAACCTATGAGGTTCAATAAGGAGGTTCAAGATTACAGAGTTTGCCCACAATATGCTTCATTTATCACCTTGTCTTCATATATGGTTGTGCGTTGAACCTTTGAACCTTGAACCTTGAACCAAAGAAGGTTCAAAGTTCAAGTTCAATGACAAAAATTACAAAGACTTTACACTCATTAAAACTAAAGTTGTGATACAGCCCATTCCGATTGAACTCAAAATTTGAACTTGAACCCAAACTTTGAACTTTTTGAAAAGGTTCAATAGTTCAAGTTCAATGACAATTGTTCCTTTGGGCTGCCATAGAAAAAATTGCATAACGTTTTACTGAGGGCTTTGTTTCTTTTGAAATTTTAACTATAGAATAAATGAGCCAAGTAGAGCATAACCCAAAAATAATTTTTGCATATGAAACATAATACTTAGGATTTAGTTATTTGGACATATGAGTAACCCAAAAATAAAAGAATTAAATTTTCCTAGCCGACATGGATTTTGGCCATAAAAACTGGTCATTTTGGAGAAAATGATGTGAAAATTATCTCTACAAAAATATTTTGTGTCTTCTTTCATAAAATTTGAAAAATAATGATTTCTTTGTGACTGGCAAGTAGGGGATGTCCAGGAGGGTCCTTGAAAGTTTGAACAAAGGTGACCAACACTTTCAACATTAAAACATTACCAATAGCTAGTTTTTAGCTGATTATGAGGATTTAGGCACGAGCAAAAGTATAGGGGTAACATTGGCTCTAATTGGGGACTAGGACTATAAAGGGCTAGGAGAATCCAAAATTTGTCTCTAGGAGAGATCAATGCCTATCATCCATTGGGCAATAGATTCAAGAAGAAACAGAGCATGAGGAGCTTTTTGCAAAGAGGGGAACATGGCAAGAACTGAAAACGCACAAGCCAAAACCACTAAAGCCTACGACAAACCAAAAATTTATCTGCAAGTATGTACATGGGTGGGAAATCCCTTTACCACAGGCAAACTCTAGGGTGCTCATGCAAAACCGTTAACCGGCTGGAAAAAATATGAGCCTTTCCTCAGCAATGGATTGTGACCATGAAATGTAGCTAAGAATAATGACCTTCTGGCAAATGCTTCACTGCTAACTCTTAGAGTAATGATGTGCAAGAAAAACCTGTATATATGCTCATCTTCAAAAAGCCACCTTTCATCATAAATTTCTGAATTTACTTGAACTGCCTGCATGGTACTATTCAAGCATTTTTCTATTTTTGATTGCAAATAATAACAGTCGTAAATTTTTGCAGGAATAGTTGCATCATCTTTAGAATTTATACTATTAAATTCACCATGCTTAAAAGGAATTTCAGCATTTATATCGAGCTTGGAATAAAGAAAGACTTCATCAAGCATAGGATCTACACTAGCTGAAAAAACTTCATCTTTCTTTATAGCAATCAAATCTGGAAACTCCCTATCCACAACCAAAGCATGAAATGCATCAATACCTGAGCTTACTACAGAAGAGCCTCCTCCTTTAATGAATGACAAAAATTGACATATGATTTCCTCTTCATAGAACAAAGTGTCTTTCAAAACCTCTGAAAATTCTAGAAACTACAATGCTTTAACAACTTGGCAGCTTTCTTGCTATAGATTCATTTCAAAAGCTTTTTTTTCTTTCATATTTTCAGAAAAATCTTCAACAAAGCAAGATTTTGTTTTATTTCTAACACAAACCTCACTAGATAAACCTTCAAATAATATCATTATATCTTCAAAGTGAAATGACTCCATAATAGATTCATTAAAATCTCGCAATGAATCAGTCTTACCATCTTCTTCTATAAAATTGAAGGCTGCATATTCTGACTGTGTGTTAATCTGAAAACTTTCATCTTTAAAACTTGTTGGGACAAGTTGGTTTTCAATAATTTCAAAACTGAAACTTTCTACTTCTGGAGAGGAAAAAATTTTCAACGAATCTTTATCATTCAAGCTCACAAGACCTCCAATGTTGTCTTGATCATATGTTAAATCTTCATGAGGTTGAATCATTGCTCCTTGGATTTCTTGCTCACTCAAGATTAGATAGTTGTAAGAATAAAAAGAAAATGAAATAGCTAGAGCATCCTCATCATCAACTCTTAATTGCTCTTTAAGTTGTAATATCCTCTCTTCATGTGCTTGCATCAAATTTGTTCTTTCTTCGAGCTCTTTCAACTTATGAAACCGAGCATGTAGACTCATCCATAAGAGTGCAGATACATGGTCATCTTCCATACTTTTCTTTATTTTTTACAGCTTCAGTAATGCTTTCTTTGCAGCGATCCCAAAAGTCATGCAACTCTTTATCATCCATCTCAATAATTTCCAAGATGGTGGGATTTGGTCTTTTCCCCAATCTTGCAACCTTTTGATTTTGCATGATGATTTAACAGAGTCGCCAATCCTGCACACACACAGATATTTAATAAAGTTGAGGAAAGAAAGCACTGATCTTTCATTTCTGAGTCCCCAGCAGAGTCGCCAAAAATCTGTTGGTTAACAAATTTGTCTTTCTTAAATACCTTTCAAAAATAACTCCTAAATGCCCAAATTGAAAGACAAAAACAAGAACTAACAGTTGAGTCACTTGCAATGGTGAGTGCAAGTGCTCTCTAAATTTTGATATGAAGTTACAACTCCCTTCATTGTATAAAAATGTATATTTTCTGAATATGCTTTTAACTGGAAAGCAATAAACGCAACTAACATATGCTCATAGCCATGACACAAATGCGAATAGCAAATTTATAATGAAGTGAATGAAGATAAGTAAAACACAGTTTAATAACCCACACCCAAGAAAATACCCTTTCCAAATATTCAAAATGCTTTGGACTCTGATCGAGTCTCTCTCATGCCTAAAAGGACAAGGGGGATCAGAATACCCAAACAAAGAGCTAACATCACATTTTTTCCACATACAAATTATTTATGAAATCAAAGTTTCAGAATTAAATGCATACATAGTTTAATGTAAGAGAAAAGGCAATGAAAGGTAATCACAAGAGAAACAAATCTCATTGTAATCAAAAGAAAAATATTGACAAATCCATAGATCAACAAAGTCTTCTTCATTCCATCAATGCCAAAATGTGAGCTCATAGACTCAACACTTCTGAAAAATAAAACTATGTAGTCCAAAAAATAATGTTGCCCCCTTTTTTACAGCCAAAAAGATCAAAAAAAAAAGAACCCCCAGCTCTTTTCTTTCATTACATATATATAGCCTCTAAGACTTTTGAAGTTATTAATAACTGATTCTTGAAAATATTATTAATTAATCTTTTCTTTTATCTTTTATCTTCTTTTTTTTGCTTCAAATCGTTTATCTCAGAATTTTTTATAGACCCGTACTTAGAGATTAATAACTTTTGAAGGCGATAATATTTTTCCAATCGCTCTGATGAGGATTTAGAAAACTAGGTTTTCTAAAACATATCAAAACTTTAGCGCAATCTAACAATGTAATTGATAGTTATTCCCCCCACACCGAGACTATTTTTTTATCTCAGAAAATTTGTGGTTACAGGTTGCATTGAGAACTACAAACAATATACATGCCAATGTTATTGGATTTTTGAACTTTTTAAATTTTGAACTCACACACTCCAAACCTGCATCTAATGAATCTCTGAACTCTGAATTTGAACCTCTAAAACCGAACCTTGAACTTTGAACTTGTGACCTTGAATCTAAACTTTGAACCTTGAACCTTGAACCTGTGAGGTTCAATCAGAAGGTTCAAAAACACAAACTGCACCCACAATATGCTTCATTGATTGATTTGTCTTTCCATTTTCCTGCGAACCTTGAACCTTGAACCTACGAGGTCCAATAAGGAGGTTCAAGATTACAGACTTTGCCCACAATATGCTTCATTTATCACCTTGTCTTCATATTTGGCTACGCGTTGAACCTTAAACCAAAGAAGGTTCAAAGTTCAAGTTCAATGATAAAAAATTACGAAGACTTTACACTCATTAAAACTAAAGTTGCGATACAACCCACTCCAGTTGAACTCGAACTTTGAACTTGAACCCAAACTTTGAACTTTTTGAAAAGGTTCAATAGTTCAAGTTCAATGACAATTGTTCCTTTGGGATGCCATAGAAAAACCTACATAACTTTTTACTGAGGGCTTTGTTTCTTATGAAATTTTAACTGTAGAATAAATGAGCTAATTAGAGAATAACCCAGAAATTATTTTTGCATATGACACATAATACTTGGGATTTAATTATTTGGGCATATGAGTAACCCAAAAATAAAATAATTAAAATCTCCTAGCCGACATGGAGTTTGGCCATAAAAAATGGTCATTTTGGAGAAAATGAGGTGAAAATTATCTCTACAAAAGTATTTTGTGTCATCTTTCACATAATTTAAAAAATAATGATTTATTTGTGACTGGCAGGTAGGGGATGTCCAGGAGGGTCCTTGAAAGTTTGAACAAAGGTGACCAACACTTTCCACATTAAAATATTAGTGATAACTAGTTTTTAGTTGATTTTGAGGCTTTAGGTATGAGCAAAAATATAGGGGTAGCAAATAGTAAATCCTATACCCAATCACCATAGAGGCATATTTCATAGTTGGATCGTTAATGTTGTTTATTGTCATGGCTCTACCATCCCATTTTGATCCTGTCAACTTCTCCTCATTATTCTTAGGTACTGATCTTAGTAAGGGTACTTCATCAGTTGAGCAAAATCTAGTTACTGCATGGATGACTTCCTTGGTTATTTTATGTGGTCAATCCATCTACATAAATTGATCATAAAAGCGAATCAAAACAAATCTAACTAACTCATTATCAAAATCATTAATGAAGTTGATTGCATGATGGAACCCTTTCTCGGCAATACTCTTAAATTATTCTTTCAGTATACCCTGGTTATCACACAATGATTTATACTGGTCATGAATAACTGATACACTCGTGTCCAATTTGTAGTGATAAAAAGATCTGACATCTTCAACGTGCAAAACTTCATACGGTACACTAGATAGGGAACCGATAGGGTATGTTTCCTCTGATTTGAAAGGATGACATTTGAACTCTGGTCATGGCCTCCCAGTCACATCAATAAGATGCGGAGTATCCATACTAAAATATGCAAAATCTCGAAGCAAAGACTAAGATTTACTAATAACTACCTTTCATGCTTTAGCACAAGGGTTTCACACCATCAAAACCTTCAACATCGTTCACCAATACAAAATACTCTTCCGATCACCTTAGATCTCTGGTAAACACGCTAAAAGTTGCAATCTCAAACTTTCTCTTCTCTATTCCCTCGCCAAATGCTCTCAAGATCGCAATGTGACAAATGAAATTAAAAATGTTCTTTTTATTTGCTTTCTATCTACCGCATTAAATGCTTTAACCGATAAAACCCTAAAATGCCTTAAAACACTCTTAAGCATATTACTAGTTGCTAAAATTGAATGTTATTTACCGGTTATGATTCAAAAATACATAAACATCGAAATGCATCAGAATATGCAAATTTAACTTACAGTACTTCATCTAGGGGTTCATCTCAAGATTTGACAATATGCTCACCCTAAGTTGTAGAAACAACTTAGTTTGTTGGTGATGGATTCTCCACAGTAGGTGAAGAATTTGATTCCTTAGATGGTTTGTCATCACTCTTCTTCTTCCAGATTCTACTTATCTCATCTTTGGTTTCTTCACTATCAACTTTCTGCTTTCCATTTCGATCTGTAGAATGATTCACCGATTGGTTCTTCTGTGTTCTGCAAAACTTAGCAATGTGTCCCAGTTTGTTACAATGATAACATGTCATTCCAGATGCTCTCCACTTTCCTACATTTCTTCTACATGTCCTTCTCTTACAGTTCATTGCCACATGTCCATAATTATTTCTGATTGAACAAATCACATTGATTCATTTCCCCATCTCATAGGGACTAGACCGGTTAACATAGGGTCTTTGCCAATTAGTGCTTCTTCGGTCATTGGAATTCCTTCTCCAATCACCAACAGTTCTTGGATTCATATGAGGTGTTGGATAATTAGCTCCATACCTTCATTTGATAGATATATGCCCATACATGTTGCATGTATAATAGTAACCTTCAAATTTTCTAGGCACATGTCTAGTATTAGGTCTATAACCATTATTAGCATCAGATCTGCTTCTACAAACATTAGCAGTATATTTGACAATTAAAATAAACAGGTTTGTAAGATTTCTTACCTGTAGCTTTCTTAGCCTTAGGAGCAGTTTTACCTTCATGAATGTTACTCTTGGTACCTGAAGTTGTTGGCCATTTGGAGGAATTGATTATGTGTTGCATTGATGTTTTGTCATTGATGTCAACACTAGTTGTTTTGGCTGCTTTACCAGTATCCTTCTCATCCCGGTAGGATGTTTGGTTTCTAGTTGGATTAGATCATGATGATCCAGTATGTTTTGGCTTATGGTGTTGGCTTAGATCTTCTATTCATGCTCCTCATATTCATGTTCAGTTAGCTGGTTTTGATCTGGTGATCAAATGCTATCATGTATGCTGGTAAGCTTGGTTTTTTTATCCGATGAGGGTTTCACCGGTATATCTCTATTGAAGATATTATGATATTATGGATAAATGGTGTTGGTAAGGCTTCTAGTAGAGATTCAGGATGCTTATGATGATCGTGTTTGAGACTTGGCTGATTGGGATCATTGCTTTAGTGTGTGTTGACCTAAATTGGGTCCGGGTTTGTCTAGGTTATGGACCGGCTTAATGTAACAAGTTGTTTGATCTTCTCGATGTGTTTCTGGGATGTCTTATGGTTGGGATATTATTTGTTTGGTCTCAGGTCGACATGTTTTGTAATTATGCAATTTCTTTATTGTCTGGTGGCCGACCTTATTGTTTGAGGTCGAGGGTTTATATATATATATATATATATATATATATATATATATATATATATATGTTGTAAGATCTCATTGTAGATCATATGTGTAAGGAACGAATAATGTAATTATCATTCATGCAGAGGATTTGGTCGATCATTGGTGATCGATTTGGGTTTATGTAAGAGGATTTAGTCCTTTGGTATTGAGCTTAACCGAAATTGTACTCAAGCATAGGAGATGCTATCATTGCAGTTCATTCTCTCTTCCAGATTGTATTCTGGATTTCTATGTAGTCAGTGAGACTTCTTTTTATAATGAGAAGTGTGCTCTAGGTTGTTGGCCTTCCTGCAAGTGCAGGCCCCTCAATTTGTAATCACCTACTTAGTGGAGAAGTATTATCTGACTGTGGGTAAGCTTCCCACCGTGGTTTTTCCCTTTACTGGGTTTTCCACATACAAATCTTGGGGTCATGTGGATGGTATTTATTCTCTAATTGTTGTTTGTGCTTAATTGGTATATCTACTATTTCGGTAATTGGTTTATGTATTTCGATATTAAATTTTTAATTTCTTAAGGTTATGGTAATCTGGTGATAACTGATTCACCGCCCCCCCCCCTCTCAGTTGTCTTTCGATGATTTGAACTGTCTAATAATTGGTATCAGAGCTCTGGTCCTCTCTGGAGAAGCTTAACCGCTTGAGGAAGATCCTATGGCGACAAATAGTTCAAGTTCATCTAGTTCATTTGTTGCTATCATTCAGAGATAAAATCCTAGGCTTGATGGAACAAATTACAGAGTATGGAAGATTCGGATGGAGATTCATCTGAGATGTCTCGGTAAGAAAATTTGGGAAATCACAAAGAATGGAGTTAACCCTTTTAATTTGGCATTTGACAATCCTCCTCCGGCAAAATTGGATAAGGAGCTTGAGAATGATTGTAGAGCTAGAGAAGCCCTCTTGTGTGCACTTTCTAATTAGAAAATAATGGGATTAATTGACAAATCAACAGCAAAGGCTATAAGGGAAAAGTTGGAGACTCTTAATGAAGGTGACCCTATTGTTAAGATTGCTAAACTTGATGGTTACAAGGTGAGATATGAAAACTTGAAGATGGAAGAAGATGAAAGGATTACTGCATTCATGGAAAGGGTAAATGAAATTGTTATGGGAATTCAATGTTGTGGTGGATCTCTGAGTGAAGATGAAATAGTTTCTAAAGTTCTGAGAGCTTTGCCACTAGCTTATAAGATGAAGGCTACTATAGTTAATGAATTGAGGACAATGGCTAATACTTCTGTCAATAGAAATACCTTGGTTGGGAAATTATCTACTTTTGAGCTTGAAGAATTTGGACCTTCTGGAGATGTGAAGTCTAAACCTGATTTACATGCATCTACATCATCAACTGGCAAGCAATATTGGAAAGATTTGTATGAAAAAGAATTGGATGATATAAAGAGAGAAGATGAAGAATTTGAGCAACTTGAAGCCCTATTTGCTAGAAGAGTACCTAAAGGACTGGTATGAAGTAAGTGTAAAGGAAAATCACCTTTTAAATGTTTTGCATGTAATAAGTTAGGTCATTTTGCATCTAGATGTCCTTAAAGGAATTAAGGATTTGAAGAAAGAGCTAGAAGATCTTTTAAGCCTAACCTTGGATATCAAAACAAGTATAAATACATGAAAAACAAAGATAAATCATGCTACATTGTAGATGAGGAAGGTGTGGTTGATTTTGATGATGAACCGGCACAAGAATCTTCTAGTAGTTCCAAAAATGGATAGGAATGGGTGTTCCTACCTACCAAAGAAGATGTTTCAGCATTGGAAGAGAATGTACCTAAAGAGAAGGCACTTGCTACTAAAATTGAAGATAAGGATGAATGGGTAATTGACAGTGGATGTTCACATCATATGTCTGGAGATAAAGGGAAGTTTCTATCTTTGCAAGAATTTGATGGTGGTCTGGTTAGCTTTGGAGATGACAAAGCATGTATGATCAAGATGACAAAGCATGTATGATCAAAGAAAAAGGACCTATATCATTAGATGGTAAGCGCAATATTGATAATGTTTATTATGTTGAAGGTTTAAAGCATAATCTTTTAAGTGTAGGACAATTGGTGGATAAGGGATTTCAATTACAATTCAAGGATGGAAAATGCAAAATCATTAATAGATCAGGATTGGACATTGCAACCAATACTCATACAAAAGGTAATATATTTCATTTGAATTCCAGTGAGAAGACATGTTTGATTGCACAAATTGATGAGAGTTGGCTATGGAATAAAAGGCTATGTCATTTGAATTTTGATTGCATCATAAAGATCAATTCAACTAAGGCAGTTAGAGATATACCTAAGATTGTGAAGCCCTATAATTCGGTATGTAAGGAATTTCAAATGGAAAAACAGGTCAGAACCTCTTTTAAGAGTATACAAGAAAAATATAATGATGTTCTTGATCTTATTCATACTGATTTGTGTGGCCCTACTAGAATTAAAAGTTTTCAAGGTGATAGATATAATTATGCTAATCATTGATGATTATTCTAGAATGATGTGGGTTACTTTTCTAAGGGAGAAATCTAAGCATAAGGATACAAATTTCTACTCCCCAGACACCTCAGCAGAATGGAGTTGTGGAAAGGAAGAACAACTATCTTGGATGCTTCTAGAACCATGATGATGGAAGCTAATCTACCTCATATCTATTGGAGAGAAGCAGTAAGAATAGGATTCTATACATTCAATAGAGTTCATATCAAAGGAGAAACACGTAAGATACCTTATGAATTATGGCTTAGCAATACACCTACAGTTAAATACTTCAGGATCTTTGGTAGTAAATGTTATATCAGGAGACATGATATTGTTAGTATAACCAGTGAACAACTGGGGGGGGGTGAATCAGTTGTTAATAGATTATAACTTTTCATCCACAATACAACCTTAAACAAATCAAGTACCGGTAAAATATATACAGATGTCGGTAGGAACAGATACCGGTAAACAATACAACTTAACAATTAAACAGATAATCAATGCAAAGCAACCATACCACATAACACCATGATTTGTACATGGAAAACCCGGAAAGGGAGAAACCACGGTGGGAATCCTACCCACAGTCAGATGATACTTCTGCATAAAGTATGTGTTACAATGAGGGGCCTGCACTTGCAGGAAGGCACACTGCCTAGAGCATATTGCTCATTACAAAAGAATCTCATTGACTATAGAGAGGATACAACCATCTCAAGATAAAAGGACAACAATCTAATAGAGTGAACTACTAGAAATAGCATCTACCATGCTTGATTATAGTCTTGGTTAAGCTTAGTGTCGGAGGACTAAATCCTCTTCTGAATCCAATTCGATCACCAATGATCGATGATCTCCTCTACCTGAATGATATTAAAATATTCGCACATTACATTCTTTGAGCATGACCTTTCCAATAACCATGATACTTTACAAAGAGTTTCTACCTCTTATTTATATAAACCCTAAGGCCTAAACCAATTAGGTCGGCCATCTAAATATATTACAATAATATCATTACATGATTCTATATTACAATGATATGCCATGTCGGCTTAAGACCAAAACAATAATAAAAAATCCATAAATCATCTTGAGGCATCTCGGTAATGTGTAGAGTACACGTTAGCATGATATCGGTCCATAACCTAGATAGGTACCAGACCTATTATGGGTCCACCATGCCAAAGTAATGTCTTCAAACAGTTGAAGCACGATCAAAGAACATCTTCAACATCTTGAAGTCCATGAAGAAGTTGCACCAACACCAACTATGCATCCTATCATGATTCCTCAATGAAAGCTCTGTCGGTAAAGCCTTAAACTAGTGTTGGTAAGGGTTTACCAGAGTGTATGATAGCATCTGATTACCAAGCCAATACCAACTGACCAAAACATTCTCATGGAGAATATAACACGTGAAATTAAATATACTTCACTGATCCAAACATGTCGGAAGTGTCCAACAGATAGTCTCTTCTGTCGATAACACTAGATCTTCTACTGATAACCAAAACTTGTCTGTCGATAACCAACCATAACAACTAGTGTTGAGATAAATGACAAAATATCAATGTAACACATAATCAATTCATCCATAATGCCAACAATCTCCCCCTTTGGCATTGATGGCAACACTAGATGTGAAAAACATCTAGGTACCAAGAAATCTCAAACAAGTCTCCCCTTGTGGAAGACAACCAACAATCAATAGCTCCCCCCTTGTGAATGATATCTTTGTAAGGTTTTGAATGATTTTTCACATTACTATCACTCCCCCCTTGACATCAATGCTAGAAACCTGACAAAAATATCAAAGCAATGATATAAACCTCTAAATTTCAAAGCTTACTACTCCCCCTGAGTAGTAGCACCACTCATTAGTGTCGGAATGAATAATGTCTCTAATAATACATGTCAGACTGATGACAAACTTCATCAATCAAGTCTTTGTCGGAGGGGTAGAAACCCCTAACTTGTCTCTCAAATACTCAAATGATTCCTTAGACAGCAGTTTAGTGAATATGTATGCAATCTGCTCTTTAGTGTTCACATAAACCAATTTGACTTCCTTTGCTTCAACCTTGTCCTTTAGAAAGTTATACTTTATATAAATATACTTAGTCTTAGAGTGAAATACTAGATTCTTAGACATCTCAATAGTTGCAAAGTTATAACAGTATATAACTACCGGTTCACTACAATTTACCCTAGTATCCTTCAATATTTTCTTCATCCACAAGACTTGAGTGCAATTAGTTGTTGTTGCAACATACTCAACTTCTGCAACAAATAAAGAAATGCATGACTATTTTTTGTTGTTCCATGAAACCAGTTTCTTTCCAAGAAAGAAAGCTCCACCAGAAGTGCTCTTCATGTCATCAGTATCACCTGCCCAATCTGAGTCAGTATATGCATATAAAGTGAAATCATCATTTCTGGAATACCATAAACCATATTTTGTTGTTCCTTGCAAATACCGAAATATCCTCTTTACTGCATATTCATGATTATCTTTAGGATTACTTTGATATCTTGAAACAATACTTACTACATTCATAATATCAGGTCTAGTCTGAGTTAGATATAACAGACCACCAATCATAGACTTATACCTTGTCGGATTTACAGGTGTAGAAGTATCCTTGATAGATAATTTCTCACTTGTAGCCATAGGAGTACTTACCGGTTTGGAATTCTCCATACCAAACTTCTTAAACAATTCCCTCAGATACTTAGTTTAACAGATAAAAATCCCTTTGTGAGTTTGAGTAATCTACAAACCTAAGAAAAATTTCATCTCAACAATCATGGACATTTCAAATTCATTCTTCATGTTGTTAGCAAATTCCATGCACAGTTTATCTTCTCCTCCAAAAATGATATCATTAACAAAAACTTCAATAATCAAAATATCATTATCAGTGATCTTATAATATGGATTACTATCAACACTGCCTTTAGTAAAACCAAGCTTCAAAAGATATTTATCCAACCTTGCATACCAAGCTCTAGGAGCTTGTTTCAATCCATATAAAGCTTTCTTTAATCTGCAAACCATATCTTTATCATCTGTCAGTGAAAATCCATCAGGTTGCTCAATGTAAACTTCTTCCTCAAGCTCACCATTCAAAAATGCACATTTAACATCCATTTGATAAACCTTATAGTTTTTGTAAGTTGCATAGGCAAGAAATAGTCTAACAACTTCAATTCTAGGTACAGGTGCAAATTTCTCACCATAATCAATTCCTTCCATTTGAGAATATCCTTTACAAACCAATCTAGCCTTTTTCCTTATAACTTGACCATTCCCATTCAATTTATTCCTAAAAACTTATTTAGTTCCAATAACATTCTTATTTTTAGGCCAGGGAACTAAAGACCAAGTTTCATTCTTCTCTATTTGATCTAATTCATCTTCCATAGCCTTTAACCAATGTTTATCCTTACAAGCGTCAATAACACTTATCGGTTCAATTTGAGAAATAAGACATACCTCTTCATTTGCCAGTTTTCTTCTTGTCATAACTCCCTTGTTTCTATCTCCAATAATTTTATCTTCAGAATGATTTAATCTTACATACCTTGGTGTCTTTTGAACTTCACGTTCACTGCTTTGATCATCAATCACAGTTGAATTTTCTGATTGTGTCAGTGTATCTGTCTTAGCTTCATGTACCGGTTGAGGCATTGTCAGTTCAGTTATGATCATTTCCATTGTTGGTTCCCTATCATATGATATAGAATGATTTATGTACTGTTCATCCACTTTCACATTAGCACTCTCCACAATTTTCTACAATCTTTTGTTATAACATATGTATGCTTTGCTCTGGATTGAATAACCAAGAAATATCCCTTCATCACATCTAGGATCAAACTTTCCTATTGAATCAGTCCTTTTGATATAGAATTTACTTATAAAAATTCTGAAATACTTAAGAGTAGGTGTATGTCCAAACCATAGTTCATAAGGGGTCTTACCAGTTTCACCTTTGATGTGAACTCTGTTGAATGTGTATAATGTTGTACTCACTGCTTCTCTCCAATAGATATGAGGCAATTTGGATTCCATCATCATAGATCTAGCTGCATCCAAAATGGTTATGTTATTTCTTTCAACTACTCCATTTTGTTGAGGAGTCCTAGGTGCAGATAGTTGTCTCCTGATTCCATTTGTCTCACAATAACTGTTAAATTCATGAGAAGTGAACTCACCACCATGATCTGTTCTTAGACATTTGATTTTCAATCCAGTTTCTATTTCAACCTTCGCTTTAAAGATCTTGAATTTCTCAAAAGCTTTAGACTTCTCCCTTGGAAAAGTCACCCACATCATTCTAGAATAGTCATCAATAATCAGCATGAAATACCTATCAACTTGAAAGCTTCTATTCCTTGTTGGACCACATAAGTCAGTGTGAATCAAATCGAGTACATCATTAGATTTATCATGTATGCTCTTAAAATAACTTCTGACTTGCTTGTACCCAATTGACATTCCTTACATATCGGATTATGAGGCTTCATAATCTTGGGTATATCTCTAACTACCTTAGTTGAACTGATCTTAACAATACAATTAAAATTAACATGACACAACCTCTTATGTCATAGCCAGCTCTCATCAATATGAGCAATCAAGCATATCTTATTACCAGTGTTCAAGTGGAAGATATTACTTCCTATCGGAATACCGGTTGCAATCTCCGAACCAGTCTTGTTAATGATTTTGCATTTTCTATATTTAAACTAAAGTTGAAAACCCTTATCAACCAATTGACCAACACTCAAAAGATCATGCTTCAAACCTTCCACATAATAGACATTATCAGTGTTATGCTTTCCATCCAAAGAAATAATACCTCTACCTTTGATGATACATGCCTTGTCATCTCCAAATCTGACTTGAACACCATTGTATTCTTGTAGGGATATAAATTTCCCTTTATCTCCAGTCATATGATGTGATCATCCACTATCAATTACCCATTCATCCTTATCTTCAACTTTTGCTGCGCAGGCTTTTTCTTCATTCTTGATAGCCGGTTTCGGTTCATCTTCCTTCAAAGCATAGAACACCCATTCCTTTCCATTTCTAGATCCTCTAGCAGAGTCTTCTATCAGTTCATCTCCAGAGTCATCAGTTACTCCTTCCTCATCTACTATGTAGCATTGTTTACTCTTCTTGAATCTATATTTAACTCTTTCCTCAAACCCTTCATTCCTTTCAGGACATCTAGATGCAAAATGACCAATCTTATTACATGAAAAACATTTTAAAGGTGTTTTTCCTTCATACTTACTTCCAGTTGGTCCTTTAGGTACTCTTCTAGCAAATAAGGCTTCAATTTGCTCAAGTTCTGCATCTTCTTTCCTCGTGTCTTTCAATTCTTTTGCATATACGGCTTTCCAATCACTTTTGCTTGTAGATGTTGATGATGATGCATGAAAAGCAAGTTCAAACTTTACAGCTTCAGAAGATCCAAATTCTTCAAGCTCAAAAGCAGATAATTTTCCAATTAAAATGTCTCTGTTAACTGAGGTGTTTGTCGTTGTTCTTAACTCATTAATTGCAGTTGCCTTGTAAGCAGGTGGAAGAGATCTCAAGACTTTGGAAACTATTTCATCTTCACTTAGAAATCCTCCACAACATTGAATTCCCATAACAATCTCATTTACTCTTTCCATAAACACAACAATTCTTTCATTATCTTTCATTTTCAAGTTTTCATATCTTACCTGGTAACCATCAAGTTTAGCAAGTTTGACAGTAGGCTCACCTTCATTGAGATTTTTCAATTTATCTCACATAACCTTAGCTGATGATTTATTAGTCAATCCCATGATTTGTTGATCAGTAAGTGCATGCAAGAGGGCTTCTCTACCTCTGCAATCATTTTCAGTATTCTTATCCACGTTTGCAGGAGTAGGATTGCTAGATGTCGGATCATAAGGTGTGTAACCTTTCTCAGTGATCTCCCAAATATCCTTCCCAAGACATCTAAGATGAGTCTCCATTATAATTTTTCATATCCCATAATTTGTTCCATCAACGTTAGGGATTTCTCTTCTGAAAATAGTTGTCGGTGGATTAGAAGTGTTAGTTGTCATAGGATCTACCTCAAGCGGTTAAGCTTCTGTAAAAGAGGACCAAAGCTCTGATACCAATTGTTAGGATAACTGGTGAACAACTGAGAGGGGGGAGTGAATCTGTTGTTAATAGATTATAACTTTTAATCCACAATATAACCTTAAACAAATCAAGTACCGGTAAAACATATACAGATGTCAGTAGGAACAGATACCAATAAACAATACAACTTAACAATTAACCAGATAATCAATGCAAAGCAACCATACCACATAACACCATGATTTGTACGTGGAAAACCCGGAAAGGGAAAAACCACGGTGGGAAGCCTACCCACAGTCAGATGATACTTATGCAAAAAGTATGTGTTACAATGAGGGGCCTTCACTTGCGGGAAGGCACACTGCCTAGAGCCTACTGCTCATTACAAAAGAGTCTCACTGACTACAAAGAGGCTACAACCATCTCAAGATAAATGGACAACAATCCAATAGAGTGAACTGCTACTAATAACATCTACCATGCCTGATTACAATCTTAGTTAAGCTCAATGCCAGAGGAATAAATCCTCTTTTGAATCCAATTCGATCACCAATGATCGACCATCTCCTCTACCTGAATGATATTACAATATTCGCACATTACATTCCTTGACCATGACCTTTCCAATAACCATGATAATTTACAAAGAGTTTCTACCTCTTATTTATACAAACCCTAAGGCCTAAACCAATAAGGTCAGCCACCTAAAGATATTACAATAAGATCATTACATTATTCCATATTACAATGATATTTCATGTCGGCTTAAGACCAAAACAATAATAGCAAATCCACAAATCATCTCGAGGCATCCCGGTAACATGTAGAGTACACGTTAGCATGATATCGATCCATAACCTAGATAGGTACCAGACCTATTCTGGGTCCACCATGCCAAAGCAATGTCTTAAAATAGTTGAAGCATGATCAAAGAACATCTTTAGCATTCTAAAATCCATGAAGAAGTTGCACCAACACCAACTATGCATCCTGTCATGATTCCTCAATGAAATATTTGTCAATAAAGCCTTAAACCAGTGTCGGTAAGGGTTTACCAGAGTGTATGATAGCATTTGATTACCAAGACAATACCAACTGACCAAAACATGCTCATGGAACATATAACACATGAAATCAAATATACTTCACTTATCCAAACATTGTGGAAGTGTCCAACAGACAGTCTCTTCTGTCGGTAACACTAGATCTTCTACTAGTAACCAAAACTTGTCTGTTGGTAAACAACCATAACAGCTAGTGTCGACATCAATGACAAAACATCAATGCAACACATAAGCAATTCATCCATAATGCCAACAGATATCATTGGAAAATTTGATCCTAGATGTGATGAAGGAATATTTCTTGGTTAATCTAATGAAAGAAAAGCATATAGATGTTATAAAAAAAAATCAGAGAATTATGGAGAGTGCTAATGTCAAGGTGGATGAGCTGAATAAAAGTCAAATCGGAGTTTATGAGCAAGAACCAATAGTGGAAATGATCATAACTAAACTGGAAACACCTTTAACAAAACATAATGATGAACCGGTTACTCTGTCAGTATCCGAAAATTCAACAGTAACTGAAGAACAAGAAAGAGGAACAGAGAATCTGAAGATTCCTAGGTATGTAAGGTTGAATCATTCAGAAGATCAGATCATTGGAGATAAGAACAATGGAGTGATGACAAGAAGGAGATTGGAAGCTAATGAGGTATGTTTAATTTCTCAAGTTGAACTGGTATCAGTAATTGAAGCATGTAAAGATGAATGTTGGATGAAAACTATGGAAGAAGAATTAGATCAGATAGAGAAGAATAACACATGGATTTTATTCCCCCAGCCTAAAATAAGAATGTTATTAGAACTAAATGGGTTTTTAGGAATAAATTAAATGAAGATGGACAAGTTGTGAGAAATAAAGCTAGATTGGTTTGTAAAGGATATTCTCAGAAGGAAGGAATTTATTATGGTGAAACTTTTGCACCTGTAGCTAGAATTGAAGCTGTAAGATTATTTCTTGCCTATGCTACACATAAAAACTACAAGGTTTATCATATGGATGTCAAGTGTGATTTTCTGAATGGGGATCTTGATGGGGAAGTTTATATTGAGCAACCTGATGGTTTTTCACTTTCAGATGATAAAAAATATGGGTTTTAGCTTAAATAGAGCTTTATATGGATTGAAACACGCACCTAGAGCTTGGTATGCAAGGTTGGATAAATATCTTTTGAAGCTTGGTTTTACTAAAGGTAATGCTGACAGTAATCTATATTATAAACGCACTGATGATGATATACTGATTATTGAGGTATTTTTTGATGACATCATTTTGGAGGTGAAGATAAGTTGTGCATGGAATTTTCTAAAAATATGGAGAAAGAATTTGAAATGTCTATGATTGGGGAAATGAAATTTTTCTTAGGTTTGCAGATTACTCAGACTAATAAAGGTATTTTTATCTGTCAAACTAAGTATGCTCGGGAGTTGTTGAAGAAATTTAGTATGGAAGACTATAAACTGGTAAGTACTCCTATGGTTACAAGTGAGAAATTGACAAGGAAAGATGAATCTGCACCGGTAAATCCTAAAATATACAAGTCTATGATTGGAGGCCTATTATATTTGACTCAGACTAGGCCTAATATAATGAATGTTGTTTGCATTGCATCAAGATATCAAAGTGATCCTAGAGAAAATCACGAGAGTGTGGTGAAAATAATTTTTAGATACTTGCAAGGTACATCTGAATATGGTTTATGGTACCCTAAGGATGATGACTTTACTTAATGTGCATATATGGATGCAGATTGGGTAGGTGATGTTGATGACCGAAAAAGTACTTCTGGTGGAGCTTTCTTTCTTGGAAAGAAACTTATTTCATGGATTAGCAAGAAACAATCATGTACTTCTTTATCTACTACTGAAGTTGAGTATGTTGTTGTTGATACTAACTATACACAATTTCTATGTATGAAGCAAATATTGAAGGACATAAAAGTGCATTGCGTTGGACCGATAATTATTTACTGTGATAACTTTGTTGCTATAGACATATCAAAGAATCTAGTATTTCACTCTAAGACAAAGCACATATCTATCAAGTATAACTTTTTGAAGGAGAAGGTGGAAGAAAATGAAGTTAGACTCGTTTATGTGAATACTAAAGAGAAGATGTAGACATCTTCACTAAACCTTTGCCTAAAGAATCATTTGAGTACCTCAGAGACAAATTAGGGGTTTCTAGCCCTCCTACAGAAAATTGATTGATGCTATTTGGCATTAGTCTGGTATGCATTATCAGAGATATTATTCATTCTGAATTGATGTGGTGATGCTACTTCTCAGGGGGGGTAGTTAGCCTTGTGATTAAGTGGTTTTTTATTTCTTCTTTGATATTTATGCCAGATCTTTGGCATTGATTTCAAAGGGGGGGGGAATATTCATGTGAAAAACTTAAGGGATATATACATTAGGGAGAGAAATTTGCAAAATTTAATTGTGATATCATTTACAGGGAGAGTTCATTGCTATATTCTTGTGTGGGAGAATTTTTTGGCATTTCTTAGTACTTGGATGTTTTTCACATCTAGTGTTTCCATCAATGCCAAAGGGGGAAATTGTTGGTCATTTGGAGGAATTGATTATGTGTTGCAATGATGTTTTGTCATTGATGTCAACACTAGTTGTTTTGGCTTCTTTACCGGTATCCTTCTCATCCTGGTAGGATGTTTGGTTTCTCGTTGGATTAGATCATGATGATCTGGTATGCTCCGGTATGTTTTGGCTTATGGAGTTGCCTTAGATCTGCTATTCATGCTACTCTGATTCATGTTCAGTCAGTTGGTTTTTATTTGGTGATCGGATGCTATCTTGTATGCTGGTAAGCTTGGTTTGTTGATCTGGTGAGGGTTTCACTGACAGATCTTTATTGAAGGTATTTTGCTATTATGCATAAGTGGTGTTGGTGCGGCTTCTAGTAGAGATTCGAGATGTTGATGGTGATCATGTTTGAGACTTGGCTGATTGGGATCATTGCTTTAGTGTATGTGGACCTAAATTGGGTCTAGGTTTGTCTAGGTTATGGACCGACTTAATGTAACGTGTTGTTTGATCTTCTCGATGTGTTTCTAGGATGTCTTATGGGTTGGATATTATTTGTTTGGTCTCAGGCTGACATTTTTTATAATTATGTAATTTCTTTATTGTCTGGTGGCCGACCTTATTGTTTGTGGTCGAGGGTTTGTATATATATGATGTAAGATCTCATCGTAGATCATATGTGTAAGGAGCAAATAATGTAATTATCATTCATGCAGAGGATTCAGTCAATCACTGATCATCAAGTTGGGTTTATGTAAGAGGATTTAGTCCTCTAATATTGAGCTTAACCATAACTGTACTTAGGCATAGGAGATGCTATCATTGCAGTTCATTCACTCTTCCGGATTGTAGTCTGGATTTCTATGTAGTCAGCGAGACTCCTTTTTGTAATGAGCAATGTGCTCTAGGCTGTTGGCCTTCCTACAAGTGCAAGCCCCTTAATTTGTAATCACATACTTACTGCAGAAGTATTATCTGACTGTGGGTAGGCTTCCTTCTGTGGTTTTTCCTTTTATTGGGTTTTCCACATACAAATCTTGGTGTCATGTGGATGGTATTTATTCTCTAATTGTTGATTGTGCTTAATTGGTATATCTGCTATTTCGATAATTGGTTTATACATTCCGGTATTGATCTTTTGGGTTCTGGTATTAAAGTTTTAATTGTTTAAGGTTTTGGTGATCTGGTGACAACTGAATCACCCCCCCCCCTTCCCCATCTCAGTTGTCTTCCAGTTATTTGAACTATCTAACAAAAGCAGTCATTGGTGAGGAGGGACCTCAAGGAGATCAGTCCAAACTAGTCAGCAAGAGTAAACACAACGGAAAAACATAGATATGATGGAGGAAATGCAGAATAGATAGTTGTATTTGATGAAATTTGATTACATCCAACCGGTAACAACCAAGTTACAACATACCAGCACACGGGCCAAGTAGAATAGGTCACAACCGGGACCTTGAATCGAACGATCTATCTTCTAAGCACAATCTATCTATCTAATACTCTGATTGATTCCTAATCGATTGAATTCTAAAGAATTATTACAAATATATATCGATCCAAAGGATCCTAGTCGGCCCAAAAGGGATCAAAACCCGAAGAACAAGACCTAACATGCAAAATAAACAAGGTCGGCCTCCACCAAGAGATTCCTCCTAAAAATCTAAAGGATGAAACTTAGAAGGTCGGCCACACACCAAGAAACATTGAGGTCAATGTCTAAGGCTCTGCAAGCTTCGGAATGGGTTCTGGTAGATCACCAGAATAGGCCTCATCCAAGCGGTAACAAAGGAAAAACCGGTAACAAGAAACTGTCATGGAAACTGGTAGTGATACCTTGCCAGAAAGTGATCCAAATGAGATGTGTTTTGAAAGCAAGAAAGTTGATCAAGTCTTCAAGTAGAATACAACTCCATAGGATCCAGTGAGCCAAAACCAGGACACACAGAAAGGAACACTGAAACTACAAACAAAAAATAGAATAGAAAAGAAAATATTTTTGGTTTATGCAAGATTGTTGTGAACTGGGGATGCTCCTACATCACATATCTGGGGTTAATGAAAAGTGATTGTCTCTCTTTGTTGGGGTTAGAGAGAAACCAAGGTGTTCTACCTCTACCTGAGAAATTCAAGATGAATCTTTGATTGGTTTTCTCTTCCACTTCACAAGATATTCTTTATACTAACTGTTCTGGGTACTATGCCCGATCCTATTGTCCAAAATATCTTCAATTTGATCTAGTTCCTTCTGGGGAAATTGTTTCTCAAGGTTTGCAGCATTGTCCTCACTGAATTCTAGTTCATGGTACTCATGAAGATCTGCAATGTTGAATATAGGTGAAATACTTAGACTATCTGGTAGCCCTACTTCATATGCATTTCTAGAACTGAACTTCCTCAAAATCTTACAGGGTCCAAATTTCTTCATCTACAACTTCTTATAAGTTCCAATCGGCAATCTCTCTTTTCTCAAGTATACCATCACTTCATCACCAACTTCAAAGTCCTTATGTCTCCTCTTCTCATCTTCCTTCTCCTTATATTTTCTATTCATGTCTTCCAAATTTTGTTTAACCTAAATATGCAATGCTATCATGTGATCTACAAAATCTACTGCTTCCGAACTCTTCCAATCTTCACTGCTAATGTCTCTCAATTCTGCTATTCCTCTAGGATGTACTCTAGTAACAATATCAAAAGGTGTTTTTCTGGTACTTCTATTCACTGAATTGTTATAGGCAAACTCTGCTTGTGTAAGGATCAAATCTCAACTTCCGGTTTTATCTCCCACTAAACATCTCAACAAGTTTCCCAAACTCCAATTATCTACTTTTGTATATCCATCAGTATGTGGATGAAAAGTAGAACTAAACTTCAAATCTGTCTTCATCTTCTTCCAAAGTGTTCTCCAAAATTAGCCAACAAACTTAGTATCTCTATTTGAAACTATGCTCTTAGGTAATCCATGCAATCTCACCACTTCCTTGAAAAATAGGTTTGCTACATGCAATGCATCTGATGTCTTCTTACAAGGTATGAAATGAGCCATCTTTGAAAATCTATCCACTACCACAAATATGGAATCATTCCCTCTCGATATCTTAGGAAATCCAAGTACAAAATTCATTCTTATATCCTCCCAAGGTCTTACTGATATTTTCAAAGGTTTATACAATCCCACATTCTGACTACTACCTTTTGCAACTTGAAAAACTCTACAACTCTTCACATATCTCTTAACATCCTTATGAATCTGGGGCCAAAAGTATTGCTCACTCACCAATGCAACTTTTTTGTCAATGCCAACATGTCCAGGTAAACCTCCACTATGTTTCTCTTTGATTAGGCTCTCTCTCATGGAACTCTTAGGTATGCACAACTGAACTCCCTTGAATAACATCCCATCCTGAATGAAATAATCCAATCATTTTCTCCTATCAACCATAACACTACCTTTATCATACTACAAAATACAAGTCTTCATCATACAAGGTCTTCAAATCATCAAAACCTAACACTGTCACTCTCATCTCTGTCAGAAAATTCCTTCTCCTACTCAATGCATCAACAACTTTGTTAGATTTCCCACTTCTATGCTTCAACACAAATTTGTAACTCTGCAAGAATTCTACCCATCTCATATGTCTTTGATTCAATTTTCTCTAGCTGTTCAACTATTACAAAGCTTGATGATCTGTATACAACACAAACTCTTTAGGCAACAAGTAATGTCTCCATTTCTTCAAGGCTTGAACTATGGCGTAAAATTCCTGATCATACACTAGATATCTCTTTCGGGCATCATTCAATTTTTCACTGAAATATGTTGCTGCTCTCCCTTCTTGATTCAAAACTGCTCCTATTGTTGTTCCACTTGCATCACAGTCCACTTGAAATACCTTATTGAAATCCGATAAAGCCAACAGAGGTTGCTTAGTGACTTTCTACTTCAATAATTCAAAACTTTTGTTTGCTCCAGTGGTCCACTTGAATTCCTTATGATCTCCTCTCATGGTTTCAGTCATGGTTTTAATAAAGTTTAATTTGGCATTCAATTAATAAATTACGATTAGTTTGTAATTAATTAATTGTATAAGTGGCAATATACAATAATTAATTTTCAAAATTGTATTTTATTAGTAATGCATATTTTTCTAATTAGATACTTAATTTGTTATTTTGTAATTAATTATTAATTGTTTATATTTTATTAATCATGGATTAATAAGTGTATATTAATTAATAGTTAATTTTGGCATTTTTTTCTATATGCGTAAGGAAATAATTGTTAAGTTAGGAATGGACTATCTTTAATTGGATTCCTTATATGTTTATGTTTCCTTGATTCGTATAGTGTAACTGGGCTTGGAAAAGATGAAATTGGAGAGATTGTTTTTGAGCCAGTATGGGAATGATGTTTTATTTGAAGAATAAATATCATATTTAGTTGGTTAAAGTTTATTTATTTTATTTATGTGAATTGGGTTTAAGAACTCATAATGATGCATTTATGTATGTTCGATGCAATTGAACCTTAGGGAGTTAGAAAACCAAGAACAACCTATACCTAGATGAGGTGGATAACTGCAATCCAACTTAGATCATTTAGAAAACTTGATTGACACTTAATGTTTAAATCAATTCGGAAAAGATTGTATCTGTTGGTTATTGCCTATGCGAGTTTAATTTCTGTATTTGCTTTTGCTTAAGTAATGGCAAGCCTTGCTTTGTTTGATTGGACCCTGTCGTATGGTTTATTTGGGTACCTATTTTAGTCCTCGGTCTCGAGTTTGACTGGTACTTTATGGTGGTATCGTAATTGGTCATATCCTTTATGCAGGTGTCGAATGTTGATTCATGGTTGACCATAGTTGGTCAGGTCTCTGGTTAGAGTATCGTCAGTAAGTGTACCTCTTTTGAGTCATGTTTGACCAGATGGTTGTTCCCTCCTTTTTGAACTCCGTTTGTTTGACCATGCGTGTTTCTTGGTTTTTGAGGTTGCTTGAGTATAGTCTAGTGTCGTATGGGAAAGTGGCTTTCGATTGGGGGCTGCGCCCAAAGTGGTTGTTGGGTAACCCATCAAAAGTGAGTCTAATAGTCATAACCTAATAGTAGATTAGAATGTTAATCTCTAAGTAAGATAATTGTGCCTCACACATGGGACAAGTGCTAACACAGACTCGACATGCTGTGAGAAGGCATGAAATGGCAAACCATCATCCTTGTCTTTACGAAAGGATGTGTGGGTCCACATGAGGCTTGGATGGGCCGAAGGTTTGGATTAGGTTGCCAGGGTAACCTAGTGTATGGGGCCAGAACCTATAAAGACCTTCCATGGTAACCATACCAGGTTGTGTGATGACACTTGTCCCTGCGTTTGCTAGTGTGTTGTTGTATTGTCTAGATAGGAGCACTTTTGTGGAGTCATCCTGTTGCTTATGCCCTTGTGAGTACCTGGTTTCATTCTATACCTTGGGTTGCGATGACTTAGTTTGTGAATGCTCCAATGGACCTTTGTATTTGCTTCATTTATGTTTTAGATGGATCCTTCCTTTCCAAGGATCAACTATGTATTTATTGACCAAAGTGGTCGTTTGTATATTGGTTATGTTTCGCCTTGATGGCAGGATTGTAAATAACGAGAACCTCATGTATTCTTAACTTTATTAATTATCAGAGGGGTCTTGCAGTTGAGCAGACCCAGAGATGTAGCCCTTTAGAGGTGAACTCTAAGATCATCTTGGTGTTATGTGATGCTTTTGTTCTTATGTTTCATGTTTAGTGTTAGCATGTATGGATGACATTTTGATAGAATGTATAAGTGGATAAGATGAAATTAATTTTAAATGCATGAATGCAGTCCTCTCTTAGATGCAGTAAATTGGATCATGATTGAATGTAGCTTAGTATAATGGAATATATTTAGTTGTTGTTAAGGAAATTAAGTATGCATGGAAAGATCTCATAAGTTATGATGAAATTCTTGTGTTAGAATATTAGATGCATGACTTAAATTTTAATGAAAAGTTTGAACGAAGGGTAAAGATAAATCTTAATGGATGAACCTTATTTTGTGATTTATATTTTCATCTATCTGAAAGAAATTATCCTTGTTTAAGAATTATCTCGTTATAAGATAATCAGCTTATTGAATTTTTTTAGTGTGAGTTAAGTTAAATGTGTAATTAAGTAATCACGTTGGGAAACTTTGTAGGTGTTAATTGATGTCTTCCACTATGTAATCTGAATTTTGATATCTCGTTGTATCCTAATGTTGTGTTTATCTTCTTTTTTTAAAAATATTGCACTCTATTCTTGTGTTTTGGCTTAATCCCTTCGGGGTTTCCTGGCGAGGCATTACATTCGATAAAAACTAGCCAATCCATGAAATTATCTCACCTCTTCAATTATTTCCAGTGTAGGCCACTCAACAATGGCTTTCACTTTCTCAGAGTCCATCTTCAAACCATCCTTAAATATCACAAATCCTAAATAGACTAACTCATCCTTCATGAAAGTACACTTCTTGATATTAATCAACAACTTGTCTTCTCTCAACCTCTCCAAAACTTGTCTTAACTACAACAAATGCAACTCTTTTGTTCTACTGAAAAACAGAATGTCATCCAAATACACAATAACAAACTTACCCAAGAATTTCTTCAATACCTCATTCATTAGCCTGATGAAAGTACTTGGTGCATTAATCAATCCAAAAGGCATCACCAACCATTCATATAGTCCTTCATTTGTCTTAAATGTTGTTTTCCATTCGTCACCTTCTCTAATCTTGATCTGATGATATCCACTCTTTAAATCTACCTTTGTAAATTATTTGTCTCCACTCAAATAGTCCATTATGACATCCATCCTAAGCAAAGGAAATGGGTATTTCATTGTGATCTTGTTTATTGTTCTTGAATCGGTACACATCCTCCATTCTCCATTCTTCTTAGGTGCTTATATTGTTGGTACTACACAAGGGCTCGGACTCTTTGTGATCAAACCTTTCTTCAACAACTCTTGTACTTGTCTATTCAGTTCTTCATTCTCTACTGGTGTCAACTGATGTGCATATTTGTTAAGCAAACTAGCTCTAGGAACCAAGTCCATGCAATGACTAATACTTCTAACAGGTGGCAATCCATCAGGTACATTATCTGAAATGATGTCCTCATATTCTGTCAGCAAATCTCTTATCTCTGTCGGGTGTTCTCCTTCCAGTTCTGGTCTCTCTGTCTTCTTAGGAATTAAGGCAAAACACACATTCTCATGTCTCAGTCCATCCATGAGTTTCCTTCCATCTACTAGATAGATTCTGGCATTTGTACAGACTTCACTCTTCAAAGGTTCATCTAGAGGTAACAAGGTTTTCTTCATCCCATTGGGCACAATAGTGTGTATATTCTTCCCCCCATCATGTATTGCATGTCTATCAAACTGCCAAGTTCTTCCCAACAAAAAATGGCAAATATCCATAGGGATAATATCACACAAAACTTCATCATGATAATTCCCAGTTTTCGATTTTAGCAAAAACTGTTCACTTACTAACAACTTATGTTCATCCTGAATCCATGCTATCTAATAAGGCTTAGGGTATTTCAATCTCTTCAATTTCAACTTATTCACCATCTCTTCTGAAACAAGATTATTTGAACTAACACTATCAATAGCAACTTTACAGCACTTACCGAATACCTTACATATGGTCATGAACAAATTCTTCCTCTGCAAGGGTTCTTCATCTCTTCCGGTATGACACAAAGCTCTCCTCATCATCAACAGTTCTCCATCTTCTGATTTATTATCTGTACTAGTTCCTCTTCCTCCTTGAAATCTTCCTCCGGTGAACCTTCCACCTCTACCTCTCTATCTTTGCTCATGTCTTTTATTCAATTTTTGTTCAGCCTTTAGTGCATATTGGAAAGCCTCTTCAACACTCTCCAATTTGATCATATTGAGTTCATCTTGTATAAACATTTGCAATCCATTCAAATATCTTGCAATTTGTTCAACTTTATCATCAGCATGTCTGGATCTGATGTTCAACTTGTAAAATGCTTTGATGTACTCCTTCACACTAGATTCCTTCTGTGTCAGATTTTGCAACTTCTAGAACAAATCCACTTGATAATTCATCGAGACAAACTTTGATTTCAACTTAGCAATCATCCTATCTCATGTCTTAATATTTTCTTTACCTCTTCTCTATCTATCAACTTGCAAATGCTCCCACCAAAGAGATGCATGACCTTTCAACCGGGTACAGGCATATTTCACCTTCCTCTCTTTTGCAGTGTTTTTGAAATCAAAATACTTCTCCATCTCTGAGATCCAATCCATCGGTTCATCTAAATATAACTTCCCATCATATTCCGATGGGGTAAAATGAGGTTTAGTGTTTGCCCTACTAAAAACCCTTAAACACATTTCTTCATCTAGATCAACTGTCGGTAGGTTCACTTGTTCTGTCAAGGCTTCTTCTCCTTCATCTTCACTTACATCCTCAATATGTCAGCCTCTTCTCTGGGATTTCTCCACAGCTTCTAACCAGGTTGATATTCCTTGCAACATCTCCATCACAATAGGGCCTGCATTCCCACACACTCTACCATTCCTATTTCCTCTTTGCACCATTGATTCACACTAGTCCTCTGCAATTGTAGGTCAGATCAACAATCCGACACCCTACAACAAAATTCAAGACACACAACCTCTGAAATGAAACTTAGCTCTGATACCACTTAAAGCAGTCACCGCTGAGGAGGGACCTCAAGGAGATCAACCCAAACCAATCAGCAAGAGTAAACACAATGGAAACACATAGATATGATGGAGGCAATGCAGAACAGATAGTTTTATCCTATGAAATTTTATTACATCCAACAGGTAACAACCGAGTTACAACAAACCGACACACAGGCTAGGTAGAATAGATCACAACTGGGACCTTGAATCAAAAGATCTATCTTCTAGGCATAGTCTATCTATCTGATACTCTGATTGATTCCCAGTTAATTGCATTCTAAATAATGATTATATATATATATATATATATATATATATATATATCAATCCAAAGGATCCTAGTTGACCCAAAAGGGATCAAAACCCAAAGAACAAGACCTAACGTGCAAAATGAACAAGGTCGGCCTCTGCCAAGATATTCCTTCAGAAAATCCAAAGGATGAAATGTAGAAGGTCAGCCACACGCCAAGAAACATCAAGATCAATGTCCACGGCTCCAGAAGCTTTGGAATGGGTTTTGGTAGATCACCAGAATAGGTCTCAGGAAAGTGGTAACAAAGGAACAACTGGTAACAAGAAATTGTCATGGAAACTGGTAGCAATATCTTGTCGAAAAGTGATCCAAATGAGATATGGTTTGAAAGAAATAAATATGATCAAGTCTTCAATTAGAATCCAACTCCACAGGGTCCGGTGAGCCAAAATCAAGACACATAGAAAGGAACACTGAAACTGCAAACAAAAAACAGAATAAAAAAAGAAAAAAAAATTGGTTGATGCAAGATTGTTGTGAACCGGGGATGCTCTTGCATCAATACCAGAAGGTTCTCCTTTCTCAAATGTATTGTATCTTAACCCAGATGTATCACCATTCATCCTCTGAGATTGGA
Organism: Cryptomeria japonica; assembly: GCF_030272615.1. NCBI lineage: Eukaryota > Viridiplantae > Streptophyta > Pinopsida > Cupressales > Cupressaceae > Cryptomeria > Cryptomeria japonica. The sequence continues at coordinate 137,792,477 of NC_081410.1, read as the reverse complement.
TCTATTCATCCAACACGGTAGAACTCTTGTTGAATTTTACAAGCTTCTCATTACCTTCTGCAAGCTCTTTAGTAAGATCTTCATTCTGCTTCATAAGAGTCTCTCTAAGAGACATAGCCATATCAAGATCTGCTTTGATTTCTTCTTTCTCTTCTTTCTCCTCATTCCAATGTGCATATAGAGTGTCATTTTCTTGATTTATCTTAAAGATCTCATGATCTTTCTCTTTGATCTTGTCTTTAGATGCCCTCCTAGCTTCAAGTTCTTGACTCATCCCAATTGTAAGGGCTTCAAGCTCTCTTCTTAGTTTCATTTTCTCAGCATTTAGTTTCTTTACTTCCTCAATCAATGCATCTATGTTTACTCCATCAGAAGAGCTTCTTTTATTGATATTCAATAATTGTTTGGTCAGTTCTTTCCTTTTCGCTAGCAATGCCTTATACTTTCCTCTTAGGGTTTCTAGGTCTTCCTTGGTTTTTGCATGTTCCCTAGCCATCTCTCGGTAACTCATTCCTTCCCCCATATTTTTCTTAGGATTAGAGATCCCTTCCAAGTAGTTAGGCCTTAAGGAAATTTAGCTCTGATACCAATTGATAAACTTATAAGACACTGAGAGGGGGGTGAATCAGTGCAAGTAAAAACAATACAAATCTGATTATCAATTTCACCAACTTAAAACTTAATAGGCATATAAGAAATAACACCAAGTAAGCAATCACCACATAAATAAAAAACCACATGACATAAGAGATTATATGTGGAAAACCCAAATGGTAAAAACCATGGTGGGAGTTAGTACCCAAAAGATCCACTATCTACAGTATAGAGATGTAACCGATTAAGGTCTACAAAACCCCATTAGGGGCACACCCTGTTATGAGTGTTTAAGCCTGGTTAAGAGCTATTCAATAAGGCCTATGAGGACCAGCCATGTTAGGAGCTACCCACATTACTGGGATTTGTAAACACAAGTTAATGTGTCACCTGGTTAGAGGATTTAATGATCAGACCTGTTAGGATCTTACTGCACCTCGTTAGGAATGACCTTGTGAGAGGATTTTCTTGTTGCAATTGTTAGGGAGACAACAAGTTTAAGTAAACTCAGTATAACACCTTCAATGTCTGATAAGATCTTCTTCAGAACATTACAACATCACATATACTTCATCTCTGAACTCCTATGATCACCACACTATCAAAAATATGAAATTCGCTAGTCATTTCTTACACATTCAAGGTCGTATTCATATATATCTTCATACCTCATCACACATCTTAAAAATATTATTAGGTCGGCTAGAACCTTGTAACAATTCCCTAGGTTCAATGTATCTAGACAATCTTGCATTGTATGCCTTAGTTATGTCGACCATCAATATAACAAAACAAATTTTATGTCGTTTTACCGATCTGGGTGATTTTCATCACTACCGGTTAAGTCTTGGTCAAAATACCTGCTCTGTCAATCAAATCTCATTCACCTGATCGAATTACCACATGCAGTCATGAACATATTTTAATTCATCTATCAATCATATTTGCCACTATAAAACCACATCATCCCATTCTTCATAAATTTCCTGTACCGGTTGTCGGAATATAATGTTTTCTGTCTTTTACCGGTTAAAGTCCTAATTATCGGTTCTGATAAAAACTCTTCTTACTGGTTGAATAGTAGGACTCAGATGACTATAGAAACATAGTTGCCATCAATGACAACATACAACATAGTCATCATATAACAATCTAATTAAACATGTACCAGTTGCATCAAGCAAACAAACAATTACTGGTTCACATCAAATGATCAAATGCCAACAACTTGAACCACATGTGATTAGGGAAATTGAAACCAACTTTTTATTTTACTACTTGAGAGAGAATGGATTTTGTTTTTTGTTAGAAAATAATTATTAAGTACTAAAAATCAAAATCCATCTTAAATGAAGATATGGACATTTATAAAGCCATAAATTATGTTATTTTTTGGGCATTTATTAAGACATAAATTACGTTAACACCTTTCCAAATTGTTATGGGGCAGCATGAGATTAATAATCTTATAAATTTTGACCTCTTAGCCATGTGACCATAGAGTTCTTTAGTACTAACTTTTTTTTTTGTTTCTTTGGCAAGTTGTGAAATCCTTCTTTATATTTATTAGCTTCTATTAATAATCTTGTCTTCACCACCCCTTTTTATTTGTGAAATGTGGTAGGCTATCCATACTCTTACCATTATATTATCTCAGCACATAAGATTTTTACATTTAATTTTGTTCTCTCTTTCTCTTATTTCTAAGGCCTTAGCTCTGTAATATCCTTCCTAGGTGTGAAATACCACTTGAGTAGAAATATTCTTCATTGGATAGCATAATGTCTAGCCACAACTTTACTTAAACATCATTTTATTTAATGATCAAGTGGTTAATAATTGGTGTTGTAAATTTCATACGCTAACAATTTTATTCTCTATAGTTTAAATTACTAAATTATATTAATCAATAATTAATACTTTAATTCACTAAGGTATCAACTACTAATCAATAACTAAATACTACCTCATTAAAACTATAGCTTAGGCAATATCCTAATAAATTATATCCATTTTTTTTTAAAATATTGTTTTTGTCTTATTAAAATAAAATAGTGATGTTTATCTTTTTGTGGGTGAACAGCAAGGAAATACACATGATAAAGTTTAAATAATAAATGTATTATTTATTATTTTAAATGTTACAAACTCTAAGCCAAAGTAACATTCAAGAAACAATTTGAGTCTCTTAAAAAATCATTTGAAATGGTTGAATAAGTTTGTATTCAATTAAGAAAAATAAATTGCACCAAACTTTACTAGTTGGAATGAAATCAATAAGTTCCTATTAGATAAAGCAGGAGAGGGCATGAACCCTTACATAAGAGCTAGGCGATAGAAGAAAGGGGTCTCACGAGGAGTGATAAATCAACAAGTTTATCATACAACTTCGTTTTGATTTAAATTTTAGCATGATTCATTTAAATAGATGAATGATTGAATTTAGTCATATGAGTTAAGTTTCATGGGCATTGAACACACCCTTGGCATGCAATTGTGAAATATTATAGTGGGAATTAAATGCATGCAAGATGTGAAATTACATAAGTGTAATTGTTACATAGCTTTCATTTTTTAAATTAAGATTTGGAAGTATGACTCATTACACAATTCATCACATCAATACATCTAATGAGGGTCCTTAAAATGAATTTTAAAAGATTCAATTAAAATCTTATCATGCAATTTCTAGAAGTTGAACATTAGAACGCCATTTTTTACTAAATAATTTCAAATTTTCTTCCAAATATGACTTATGTAACACCTAAATAATTTCAAATCTTTTAATAGCAATTATTATTGTAATATATTACCGTTATATTTTACATAGAAGGCCCAATGATTGAACACTTATAACACTATTTATATTAAAAATAACATTTTTTATTTATAAAATGACTTAAATATATTACAAAAATAATCAATTAAATGTATTTTAGTTTTATTCTCTATTTATAATTCACCTTACAATTTTTTTTTCTAACCTCTAAAATATTAATATATAGAACACTAATTTTTTACACCTTAAAATCTAAATTGCTTCGATACATAACCCTAAAATCTAAATTATTACACTATTAATAGAATTTTTTGGGGAGGTGTTTTGGCTCCATGCATTGCCAAAGAATTTAGTTAGTGGTAGTGATAGAAGGTTTCTCAGTACATTTTGGCATGGGATACTTGAGTTAGCTTGCACAAAGTTAACCTCTAGCACTAATTATCAACCTTAGACAGGTGGTCAGACTAAGATTGTGAATAAATGGGTTGACCTAGGTATTTGCAAAACTACATTATAGGGAAAATGAAGGCTTGGATTTGGTGGTTGCATTTAGGAGAACATTTCTTTAACACCTCTTATCATATTTCGATAGGAATGTCTCCATTCAGGGCGTTGTATGGTTATGATGATCCATCATTTTTGGTTTTGGCTTTTGGTGATAATAGGGATACCAAAGCCAAATACTTGATTCAAGAAACCCTAAATCTCCTAAGCATAACTTAAAAAATGCTCAAAACCAACAAAATATTTATGCAGACATGAACAAGATTGAGTGTAGCTTTAAGGTTGGAGACTTGGTCTTCTTGCAATTGCATCCATACAAACAGTCTTGACTAAAAGAAGTAAGGCAAAAACGTTGAAACTCTGAGAGGTTTCCAAGATTTATTTACACAATATTTTGGTTTTGAAAAACTTGGTCAAAAGATTGTTCAACCTACAAATAAGTGTCAACTTTGAGTAATTTTTATCTTCTTCAAGTACTTTTTTCCGTAATTCTAAAATAAAACTCTTCTTCATATCTTTTACAATACCTCTAAAAACCAATTTCTAACCAAAATGCTTGTAGGTAAAAACAAATGGATAGTACACATCATTTGCTAATACAAAAAAATAAATGATAAAATATAAATTGTAACCACGTTTTACATCTAAAAATATTTACACAAGGAAATGATCAACAACAAGTTGAGCACCATGAGGGGAAGACCAAGATATAACCCTCATCACACTAGCTCCCAGCTTATGTAATACAGTAACTCCTTACTTAGCCTCCTCTTATTTTCCATATTTACATGGGGTAACTAAAGCAACATTGGGTAAAAGCACAATGCACTGTGTCACACCTTTATAAAGGAAGTGACCAACACAATTAAAATTGTTTAACTTCAACCGCATAAAAGTGATATTTCTAAATTGAATTTCAAAATGATGTAAATTGATCAAATGTAGAAATATTAATGAAATTTATGTCTGTTATTTTTTAAATTTTTTAAAAAAATGATATTTTTTGTATATTCAAAGATAGATTTTTTATTGCTAAAAAATGTTGAAAATTAGGGATTCTATTCAACGTCACTTAAAATAAATGAAAATGAACTTATTTTTTCATACTTTAATTTTCCAACTATAGGACATGTATATGCATTGCTAAAAAAAAAAAATTAATGTATATTTTTCTCGTAATAATATTTTAAAGTCCAACATAGCTGAATTTGATAGTTTTCATTCGGCGTCACCTTCTATCTAGTAAATTTATCATTATCAAACCAAAAAATTACCCTTTTGGAGAAAATTAACTCATCTAGTGAAAAATATTTTTTTAATTTTTTAATATCATTTAATATTTTTTAAAATTTCAAATCAGCTTCTTTTTTAACTTAAAAAACCTACTTGCAATGTTTAAAAAATAAAAAAATATTAAAATTTATCAAAATATTAAAAAATTATATGTGCAGATTACTAACTTCGAGCTCTACAAAAGGGTATTTTTTGATATTTGTAAAAAAATATTATGCCTGAAGAAAAATTGAGCAGAAGTGAATTTTTTTATAAATACAAACAAAATAGGTGATTTAGTTGCCACATCAACTGCCACATGGGTGAGTTTGTTTGACTGAACTATTTTGAATTATTTTGAACTATTTTGAGTTCAGGCACTCACAAAAAATCTGAATTATAGAACCAATAGTATGGTCGAACTCTTGGTGCCATTTAGGCACCATGCAGTAAGGGTATAGTTTGGCTAAACTCAATTCAGTCAGACTACGCCTAGTTAGCCCCAAGTGTGACACAGGTTTGTGTTTTTTCCCCATTACCATTAGTGCTACCAACCTTAGCATTCATAGTAGTTGAGGTATAAAAATTAGAGATTTTTACAACATTGGGTATCCTACCCTTTGAACAATGCATCTTCATATCTAAAGTAGAATAACCCCCTCCCTACAAATTGAGTAGAACCAAATGGGATGAGTTCTTATCTAGCTAAGAGAAGGCATTGCCATATACACCCTAGCTGTAATCTTTGCATATAAATCCATGAGTATCATATCTATTTATATAAAAGGTGATCATATTAAGGTGCCACCTCCTAAGAGAGATGTACAATAATAAATGCCTCTGGAAAAGTCATCGTAGGATGAATATAAATGTTAGGGCTAGAAAAATCACTAGGAGCAATCGTCATTGCTATTATTTTAGGCATAATTTATGCGATGAATTACTATGTTCTTATATTTTTTAAAAAATTTAAGAATTAAATAATAATCTAGTCATTCAAAATGCTAAGTATACAAGGAACAATCATTATAGGATTATTTAAATTTTATATTTTAAAAAGAATCACTACTTACAACAAAATCATCATAATGATCACTTGCACGCTTACTTACCATTTGTTGGTTGTTTGATGACTATATGGCTAATATTTTAGCGGGGTTGATTTAAAATAACTTGATCTAGTAATCTCCCAAATATATTTTTAATTGCTATTGATCCTTCACAATCAATACAAAATAAAGAAGTCAATAAATCAAGAGTATAAGTGTACAATGTGCTAGATTAGATAAATATGATGTAGAATCAACTTAGAGTTGTTGGATCAAGTTGCATAGATTTCCAAGTGTACACAAAATTTAGGGATAGTTTGCACTTAAAGCTTATCATTTTCCTAGATTGAGACAAATTGATTCAACAAGATACTAGTATTCATATCCTCTTCCTAAAACAAGAACTAAGTAGCCTCTTTTTGCATTGATTTCGTAGATTAAAATGTTAACTATTCTAGGTCTAAGTACTTTAATTTAAGTTATTTTAAATCTATGTATGAATTTAATTAAAATAACCTAGATTCATCCTAAAAAAAATGTGTTTTTCAGTATCACATGAGAACAATTTTATGAGATTTCTACAATCCATTAGATTATCTCTTAATTGCTTTTGGATTTGATTGTGTGCCTGTTTTTAACATCAATGTTTCAGATCACACTCCATGATCCATCATCAAGATATTCAAGAGTGCAAAGAGATTTACATTTCTATATCTCTTTGCACTCTTGAACCTCCTGATGATGAATCAAGAATGTGATTTGCAAAGTTGATGCTAAATCCAGAAGCAATTAAGAAATAATCACATGAAAATAAAATAAAAATATTTAATATTTGAATAAGGCAAATAATAGCCTCACTCAACAAAAGCAGTTCAAAATGAAGTATATGTGCCTACACCTGAAAAACTTAGTAGTTATTATTTGTAATTTATTCCTTCATACGAATACGAAAATGGATACCTAAATGATTTGTAAAACTTGGAATCAAAACAACGTCCTACGATAAACTTATTGATTTCATGCCAGCTAGTGAAGTTTGGTGCATTTTGTTTTGCTCAATCGACACTTATTGCAATTTGTCACAATATGCAGACTTATATAACTAATACTTTGGGGGAAGCCCTCATCATAACCGGATATGCACCTTAATAGAAATACAGCTAAAGTTCTTGCATGCAACTTGAAATCGAGGAGGAATACAGCAGATAAAGTGTTCCGTGGGTACTGTGATTCCCATTTTAGGTTTGTAGAAGTCAACAGTCCGTAAGTTAGATATTATTACATGCCCATTTTATAGTCCGAGACATAGATATTATTCCTGTGGAGTGGGATTTGCAGTGCCATAGATGACAACTTGTCTGAGTCAGATGATCTTTGTTTGCAAGCACTTATAACAATATTCTTCTCCACTCTTAAAACTGGGTAGGAAGGATTACCCTGCTGAGAGATTCCCATTCAATTTGTCCATTAAGTATTGGCAGTTTTCGTCCACCGTGTCTGCTGTATTGGATTTAGTTTTGGATTCCATGTGACCTAATTATCTCCTATTGTAAGATAAACGCAAGTGCACTGCAAGCCTATAAATATGAGTATGCCTCCCTCTCTTGCACAAGCTGCAACATACCCCTATTCTACTCGCCTCACTTCCCAACTAGTACCCATTCCTCCTTTCATCTCTTCTCTTCTTTGATAAGAAATGATGAATAGCTTCATACGTAGTGGGGTTGGCATTCTAGGTTATTATTAAATCTACCCACTAATATACTCTTTATGTTGAACTTTTTTTCAAATTAGAAGTGAAATTTATGATTGATGAGAAGAACCATAGATTCTATGTATTGACTAGTATGGTTGTGAATACGATGCAGGAAGTGCTTTTGCTTTGTTCATGTACGGTGCACCAATGTAAGTACGCTAACCAGTTCGAACATGAATTGATATCCCAAGGGAATAATATTGATGGGTTTATGTTGTGATTGCAGATGTACGTTCAGGAGAGTGATGTTGAACAAGACAAGTGGAGAAATGTCAGGGTTACCCTACGCAGTGGGTTTGTTCAACTGTCTTGTGTACGCTTGGTATGGCTGTCCTCTCATTAGCAATGGATGGGATAACGCTCTTGTCCTCGCTATCAATACCATTGGCCTTCTTCTCCAGTGCTGCTTCTGCACCATCTATCTCCTTTTTGCCCTACCCAAATCAAAGGTATATTATATTACATTGAGTAGATAAGTTTATTCTTATAATTTAGAAGTTGATTTACCATGCATCTAACTGGCTAAAACTGACATTGCAGAGAAGAATGGGTACGATGGTTGTAGGAGTGTTGATGGCTTTCTTAAGCTTGGTGACAGTTTCTATGTGGGGTTTGAATGCCCAGAAGAAATTGGTTGTGGGAAGTACTGGAATGGTGGCATCTGTCATTCTCTATGGATCTCCACTCTCCGATATTGTAACTACCCAATTTCATTCAAATTTATTGCAGTCAACTTGTTACTCATATAAGTGATGATGATAGCAGCCTTGAAATTACTGACATACATGTGTGTTGGTGTTGATATAGAGAACAGTAGTTCGAACAAAGAGTGTGGAGTGCATGTCATTCTATTTCTCATTTTTCGCATTCCTCGGCAGTGTGTTGTGGTTGGTGTATGGTGCTCTCAGCAAAGACAATCTTATCATGGTAATTACAAATCCATACTGATCAGAAATCATCTTTGGATCACTTAAGTCTAATGTCATTTTGTTTGATTGATGCAGGCCCCCAATTTTCTTGGAATACCATTAGCTTCAGTTCAGATTATAATATATTGCATGTATAAAAGAAAGAAGCGATTAAGAGTGGCAGCTGAAGATGGGAAAGTGGAAGTAGTAACAGTAATTGAATTGGAGAGCGTGGAGGATAAAAGTTTGGCCATGACCAAGATCCCTGCTTTTCCCTCATCTTGACAGCTATATGCAGTTTAAGAGTGTTATCCATTATTGATCTACTCCGACTACTGCAAATGAGTTTCTAAGAGACTCAATTCGTTTCTTGAATGTTACTTTGGCGTAGAAATAACTCTTAAAATAATAGCTAGTTTATTCACCATTTAAACTATATCATGTGCATTTCCTTTCCATTCCCCTAGAGAAAGTTAAAAAAACACTCCTACTCCATTTTATAAGAGAAACAATAAAATAATTTTAGACACAAACATTTATTAATTGCCTCAGCTCTAATTTTTAATGAGAATTGATTTAGTCAGTAGTAGTTGATACCTTAATATATCTAATGATTCTTTGTTAAGATATCAACTATATATTATTTTAAGTTCATTAAAAAGTTAAAATAAGGTACGCACCTCTTTTTTTAAAAGATGGTAGTTTTATGTAAGGGGTAAATTCATTCGTAGTTTTATATAAGATCATATATGCATGTCTTCTTTATATATCACAAGATTTTAAAATTTTGGATGTGTGTGAGATCTAATGTTTTTTTTTTCTAAAAATAGATGTGTGCTTGATTTCAAAAGACTTGACATTTTGATACTATAATCAAGAGCATATTATTATGTGGATATTGATAGACTCACAATTTAGATAACATTTGATTTTAAGGTTAGCTCAAATTAATATTCCCTTTTTCAATTGGAAGAATATCACCCAAACTTAACTTCATTTAGTATCGTTTGATCATTCACACCACCTTTTTATGTGATAAATAGTGTAGCTAAACATTAAATTAATTTTTTTATTTAATGATCACAAAATGTAATAAATACAATTAAGGTTCTAAACCATCTTAATAGTACCTACACCAATACTATAACATTTTATGAGATATGCATTCTTTCTCAAAGTAGTGCTTTTAAATGAAAATATTCATGATCTATTTTCAATGATTCCAAAGATTTAAATCATAAGATAATAATAAATGTTAAATCTCTTATATATATATATATATATATATATAGTCAATCCCTATTTCTTCTCTTTGGTTAAATCCCATGTCATTTTAAAATAATTAGAGTTCCTCTATAAATTCCTAAAGTAAAAAGTGGCACAAAAAAATAAAAATCAAATGGATTGTTTGTACCTCTACCAACTCTTGCATAATTATGAAATCTCATTATTACATATAATGATGACCTACAATATTTAGTAAAACTATTTTTTTAACAAAAATAAACTTGCACCATTAACAACCATAGCTTAATCTGGTACATTTGAAATCAAAATTTGGCCTTGTCCATACAATTGAAAATCACAAGAGAAAAATTCTCTCATAATAAAACATCTACTTTTATTCAACATAGTCAATTTATTAATCAACTTAGTAGCCAAATATTTAACCTACAAGCCACATATAGTAATTCCTAGATTCACTACTTAAATTCTAGTAGCCATATATTTAACGATAATCATAAATAAGGGACTAAAAGCTCATCTACTAGAAAAAATATTGAGTGTATTAAAAACTAGTTTGTAGTTAAAATTTTATCACATTAAGCATCAATTTATAATCAATTTATACCTAACATAGATAATTTTAAACATATGGATAAGTAAGTTGTAATTGACAACATTGGCAATTTCTAGTCTTTGTCCCCTATATGCAAAAGGTCCCCTATATGCAGAAGGTTTTCACTTTCGACTGCAAAAATGTGGAAAGGGTCATTACCTAATGATCATTGGGGTGGAGCTTCTCAATGCCATGTCATCTTGGAGTCTCTATTCATCTCAAATGGTTTCCATTTTCCTCTCAAATTGTTTTGATCTTCTACAAAATTATGGTTACTTAATTCAAATTGCTTTTCAAGTAGTTAAAGCATATTATATTAGTGGGGACATTCTGGACAACGCAATCTTGAAATATGATCTACATGAAGGGAAGGCTTGGGTTGGTGGGTTCTTCCAACATAGATACCTAAGGAAGAAATCCCAACTGATAAAAAAGTATGAAGCCATAAAAAAGGGAAGGGTTTGGGACTTCATGAGAAAGGAATTTTAAAACTTGTATTAGTTAATATAAATTACAAACATCAAGGAATCGGGAAGAATTCTTCTACTAGAAAATATAATTATGTTTTTGACATTTCAATGATATTTGGAGAAAAATTATCCAATGTGAACATCAAAATAAATAACATCCATATACCTTATCAAATATTATTACATTCAATCATTTCATTGATACAACCATCCATGCCATCAACCTTAACCTTCAACGTAATAAACCCATGGATCAAGACAAACAAGATAGTGCATCATTTGACCTATTTTAAAATGATGAGGAAATCAAGTAAATCATGGGACGTAAAGATAAGATCATTCCAAGATATTATTAGTTCATACCATAAAGGCATTAAAATTAATTATATGCTTCAATGTGTTTTGATGCAAAGAATTGAAAATAATCTAGGTGCACAAGAAAAAGGGAAGTCACATATCAAAGTTCTAAATCCCTAAATCGTGTAACTTGTATAATTGCAACAAAATTATCACAAGGTTTGTAGTAGACAATATCATCATACAATGGTATAACATAGGAAAAAATATATAATAAAGCGACATAAACATTAATTGCAAGTCTGAAAATGACATATTATCATTTTTATATCTATCTATCTCATATATGTATCATAATAACATATGCATTATCTTTGGGTATGTGAACCAATATGTTGAACAAAAAATTGGCTTCTCGCCTAAAAAAACCCAAAAGTTATGCAAGTAACACATTCAACTTATTTGGAAAATTAAATAACCCAAATGCATTACAACTCAAAAAAAAATTAAGCATTAACGCATAGAAGGTTTTTGAGTTAAAACCTCATACAGATTAAACTTAAAACAAAATGTAATCATTTTTTTTAAAGAAAAAGAACTCGATCGTGTTCTTCTAATTATAGTTTTTTTAAATAGTTGACTAGGTCATTTTGACCCGTGACCCTCACAAAAGACCAAAAACCCTCCAAAAATAGCAAACAAAACTCAATCATGCTTCTTTTGTTTTTAACTAAATTCAACATGCAACAATGTTGAAGAGGTTCATCTTGATTTGTTTGTACATTTTAATTGTTTTTATTAAAAATTGACTATTTTATTATTACTTTTAATTAATTTATATTTTTTTAAATTGATATCAAATTCTCAAAACCCTAAGCCTGTGCAAAGTTTACCTCCTAAAAAACCCTGAGGAAAACCCCCAAGATAACCCTCAAGTGGCCAACCCTCCTACCCCCAGAAACTACACAAGATAATTTATTAAGTCATTAGTACAAAAACAAAGCCACTATTTCTTAGTTGCTAGAATGAAGACTTTAGAACACCAACATCATGCATCCCTTGCCACAACCTTGAAATCAATGGTCACAAGTGTTGATGAAGTTACCAATCAAATAACTAATTGGAAAACTTATAGGGATTCATGTCATGATTATTATGCAAATGGCTTGTCGTATGATGGAATGAAAGATAAAGAAATAAGCAAATCACAAATATGTGCTCTTTTCACTAATCTTAGAACCAATGAGCTCATTTTTCTCTTAATTCAAAGAGGTTTCCAATACATTGGTGTAATCATCAGGGCATCAAAACGAATTTTTAAGATAGATGGTGGGTAGTCTTCAACCAACCTCCTTGTAATAATTATGAAGTGCCTCTATATTTAAAAAAAAAAAAAACTATATTGCAAGTCTATCAAATGGTCAAGGTTCTACTTAAAGATGCTTCAGCCCAAGTGGACATCAATGGGTCTCAGACTCAATATTTTAATTTGGAAATTTCTATAAGGCAAGGCTGCCCCCTAGCACCTGCTCTATTTGTTATTGCCTCATAAGCAATCTATTATCTTTTGAGAGACTATTCTCTTTCCCCAAAAATCAGGGGTATCTCTCTCCTTAATAAGGTTGATTTGATCAATATACAGTTTGCAGATGATGCACCCTTATTTCTTGAATTAAGTGAGGATAATATGGAGTCTCTTGTGTGAAGCTTAAGCAATGTCAAGTCTTTAAACATTGCTAATTTCGAAGGGCCGAATGCAATAAATTTCTTTGGAGACATAATCGAGGATATTAATGAAGATTGGCTTCCTATGCAAGCTAAAGTCCTCAAAGAAAGTGGAGAACGAAAGAAAGAACTTGATCAGAGTTCTGTGAGTCTTCTCTTGACATGGTGACATCCAAACCAGACGAGAATGGAACCCAATTTCTCACTACAGGTCTCAAGACTAATGATGGAGTTTTGATGGAGTTTAGGGGTCAGATTTTGAATGAAAAGTTGGTGAACATATTCCGTTATGAGGAAAAGGAATTCCTAACTCGAGCCAAGATTGTCTTCGTTGATGAATATCTACGGGCAAAATTCAAACACTGCACTAACGCGAACATTGTGTCCATGTTCGTGGCATGGTGTTTTGAGTTGGAGGATAAGGAGCAGGTGGAAAGGCTGGTGCGAGGTTGTGTTTGAGAGGAATGGTGTTGAGGACTTGATGGCATCCTAAGGATGACGCGAGACGGGGCTAGTTTTGTGTGAGTGAATTTTGATCTCCTTTGCGCCCATATCTTCTATGGAGCGTGAAATACAATAAGGAGGTTCACTATGCATCAATGCAGATTAGTATGCAAGGAGTGAAGAAGTACCTGAAAATGTGGGAAAGGAAGGAACTGAGGCTAGAAGAGGAGGAATGAGGACCGTATGAGCTGAAACCCTCACACCCTGGTGGGGCGTAATCCTCCAAGCACAAATGTGGGCGCTCGAGGGGTTCGAAGAGGAAGAAGGTCGGCAAACCCTTTGGATCAGATTTCCACCTAAAGACAACAATGATATCAACGACTCAGAGGAGCCTCCAGAGCTTGGCGGGAGTGCGAGTGAGAGAGGCAAGAAGATTGTTGCGGTGGAGTAAACCTGCCTGTTACAAATTTTGCTTTATATGTCTATGGTTTGTTTTGTAAGTCTGTATTGTATAGACTTATATGTTGCATATAAAGGGGGTAGAACAAAGCCTTTTTGATTAGCTAGTTTTTAAGGATGAAATACTTGATTCAGACTGTTATTTTTTATTGATAATACGAAATTCTTGGCTACAAATGATGTAACATTTCTTTTTAGCAATAAAAATTATACCATTAATCGATCAAAAAAAATATGGAGTCTCTTATGTTAAAGCTCAATTTGTTTTTTGTAGCCTCTAGAGCCAAAATCTCCCCATCTAAATCTACACTTTTTGGGATGGTTTGATAATCCTCCACATTAGTTGAGTAAGTATGACTACCAATGGGGAGGGCCCTCCAAATAAGTCCAATACCTAGGTATTCCCCTCTCTGTATGTCCTTGTCTGAAGGAGATGTGGCTTTCGATCAAGGGTGAATTGGACTCCAAGATCAGGAAGTGGCACAAGTGGTATCTATCACTTGCTAGTCGTATTAAGGTTTTCCAAAAGATCATATCTTCCTATAGTTTGTACTATACTTCAATTTGGATGTTCAACAACTATCAAATCAATGAAATTCAGAAGGTCATTAGGAACCATCTATGGTCGAATGGGAAAGGGAACAAGAAAATATATTATGTTAAGTGGAGTTGGTGTTGCTTGGATAAAAGGATAGGAGGACTGGGGTTGAAGGATATTAAGCCCCAAGGAATTGTCCTAGCTTCTAAATGGATTTTTCACTCTTTGGAAGTAGATGAGCCCTGGAAGGTTTTTATCAAGAATAATATCAAGTTGGTTACACCAAAGAAAGTTGAGGCTTGGAAATCACTATCATTTTATATGACCTAATCATTGGGAACTTCCCTATTTCTACAACTAGTTCTAATGTATTCAAGGAAATTTGGAAGGTGTGGGAGCATGTTAGGTGTTGGATCTCTAATAGTAGGATCAGCAATAATAATGATATTGTGCATGGGGAGAGGTCTATTTGGTGGAATTTATTTCACAAAGATAAACCCCTCACTCTTATTCAAGGTTGCTCAGCTAAGAATTGGGCTATTAAAGGCATATGTTGTTTCAAGTATATTATTACTAATGATCAACAAATATTGTGGACTAAATTATCTCAGAAAAAATAGCTTCCTGCATCTAACTTGAGGACTTATTCTATGTTAAGTGAGGCCTATAACTCTCTCCAAATCCCTAAATCTTGCACAAAGGACACTAACCAATTTAATATCACTTACACATGGATGGATGGCACTCCACTTATAAGGACCAAGGCTAAGATGGTTTGTAATGCTCTTTGTTGCAATGGTGATATTATTACTCATGTGAATTCTATTTGGCATACTGATTTCTCTAATCACGATTGGCAGAAGATCTTTGGCAGGGTGTGCAGCAATGATATTGCTCTTAAAAAGAAATGTTTTAAATGGTTGTTTATCTTGAATAGGCTTCCTTTTAGAAATAATCAACGTGTGATTGATATATGTAGTATTTGTAGGGTGTCTAAAACTAATAAACATATTTTCTTAACTTACATTATTGCGAAAGAAATCTGGTTTGTATTTGGAATTTGATTTAAGAATAATGTTAATAATCTAGATGTTGTTACTGGTTTTATTTATGGCTTAAAGAAAGATTGTAATTTATTTTGGTTCATGTTATCGTGTGAAATTCTATGGTATATCTAAAAGTTTAGGAATGAAGATAAATATCATGGCAAGGTTAGGATGCTTACTGAGTCTCTAAGGAGACTCATTCTTCACCATGCTAATGTTCAGGTCACCATAGTTATGAGGATATCCAAGAAGAAATTTGAGAGATTCCTTGAGGGTGGAACAACTAGGGTCTTTACTTTAGAAATCTCACATGGATACACCTAGAGCAGATTTAACATGGAGAGGACCCCCTTTGTGAATGCCCTGGCAATATTCATGCAAGAGATTAATGAAGAGAGAAAGATGGAAAGGGAATATCAGAAACAGCTCGTAGCCATTGGAGTAATTCTAGTGTACAACAATAAAACAGTTATTTGGATGGAAGGTCCCCTCGGGTGGACAACCTGGGTAGAGCATTGAGCTCTATAGCTGCTATTATTTTGAGTCTCTATATTTTTGTACTAAAGATATAATGCATTTAATATTAGGCAGATATAATTTTGTACAGTTAAACTGATGTTCATCTTATGGTTTTTTGTCCTTTTAGTAGGAGTAGTCTGAAACAGTGACTATGTTGCTCTTCATGGATAATATGTATTGATCTTTTACTCTATAATTTTGATACAAAAAAATTTCCCCCTTTTTTAAATATGAGGGAGTTTTAGGGTACAGGTGGAGGCTCTCCTAGGATAGACTACGAGCTTAGTGGGTATATAACCACCCAAATCAGAGACCTCTAGCAATTAAACTCGTTGTTCATGTCACGGTCCCTAATGCAAGAGCATTTAGGGGTGTAGGACAATCTCCCAGCTTCCAAAAATATTGTTACTTTTATTTTTTTTTGTGGTTAGGTGGTTAAAATTAAATGCAAGCATATATATAGGTCTTTATGTGTGTTGGGGATGGATAGAGTGGGTAAGTGTATGAAGATGGTGAACAAAAAGGGGGTATAAGTGGCCACTTTTTTTCTAAAATCATCTAAACCTGAACTTGGAGGAGGAATTTGAAACTTGTCCACTCAAAATTTGAAGATACCCAAAAAACAAAAATTGTAGTACTCTGAATCTAGTTTCCAAACTACTAATTTTTTTCAAAATTGGATAAGATTAAGGGGGTAAAATATTTTGCATGAGCACAAAAGTGTTCTTGTTTTTTCAGCAAAACTCTGACATATGCATCAAAAAAGTTATAGTTGCATTTAGTATTTTGAAAAACCCTTTCGTAGAAAGGTAGTTAAGAGTTAGCACTAGAAGTGTATTATTTTGTAATTTTTTGTTGAGAATTTTCTTTTTGGATTTTTTGAAGTGGATGCATTGATGGAAATGGGAATGGGATAGACTAGCCTAGTCTATGCTCTTTGATCCTTTCCTTGGATCACCAGGTGTTCTAACCACACCCTAGGGTCTCTATGACTCCCTTGCTTGTGGAATCCCCTGACCTTGCCCAATCCACCCACCAACAACTTGTAATACTTCTCCTAAGGTCTCACTTACTCATGAGATTCAAAAGAACCCTTATTTAGGCTAATAAGGGTTTGGCTTGTCCTACACCTTCTTAGGTCCTAGCAAGGATAGGACAGGTCTTAGACATGGTTTTCCATCCATTCATGTGCCCCCAAGAGGTTTATAAATTCCTATTTGTTACCGATCTCACTATTTTGCTTCTTTCCTGCAAAAAAGGGCTACAAGGAATGAGCCCAATTAGGCCTCCATTCCGAACTTTTAGGGCACTCTCTTGCAAATGATGACCCAACTTGTGAAACTCCCCAAAAGGACTATTGTTCAATTGAAAAAAGCTCAAATTTTTTCCAGGTTTTGGGTATCCAAGTGTCAGTACATTGCCCTAGGTGAATTTTGGGGTTTTTTAAGGGTTTTTAAGAGGGTTTTTAGGCCTGCCAGGGTCACAGTGATGGTTTGGTGTTTTTACCACCTTGTCTGGATTGGTGAAAGATCCTCCTTCTCACCAATGGTGCTCCACACACCCCTCTACAACTCCTCCAAAGGTTGCATCCTCCTCTGACCTTCCTTGCTCTCACGGACCTCTGCAACCTTAACCCTTCCTAGTCGGGCACTGTCCAGTCTCGCCTAGGAGTGGGTCTTTGGATGGATTCCCTGCATCTTCAAGGGCCCTGCTTGCTTTGAGGTAATGTACAGGGTCTACACTCCTATTCCCCATGGTTTCATGGTGATTCCACAATGGGGATAGGAGTTGTCAACCCATTGACACAAAACAGTCCAAAACTGGACAGTGAAAGAGTGTTTTACAAAATATTTACAAAGGACTCAAAACCTGCACAACACACTAAAACTAATTGCTCAAAATGGAAGAGTAAACACAACACAAAGCTCTCAATACAACTTAGTCTGCAAAACAATCCATTATCACTCTCTGATGCTCCATTTGTGTTGACTGGCAACAAAATGACAGTCACGGTCAAGGTCTCTTTTCTTGGGTCGTATAAAAACTAACATCCAACCCATCATTTTAGGGTTTGTAACAATATATAGTATCCTTTCCTCGGTTTGTGTGCCAAAATTAGGGTTCTCCATGCTAAACTAAGGTTTTTGACCTATTAGGTGGAAAAGTTGCTTGACAAATTTGAAAAGTTGTCATGCAACTTTTTGCAACTTTTGAGCAACTTTTGCAATGTTGCTTTTCTTGACTCCTAGGCCTACATTGGGCTATCCTATGGACACCACCATGCTAAAAGGACCCCAAACTCATCAATGGCACACATACCCTCTCCTCCACAAGAAACCTCAACCAAGACTTGAGAACCTAAGACCTAAACTAGGACCTAGATAAGACCAATGAGCTCATGGCTCTTATTACATTTACAATGGCTTCTCAAAGAAGAAAAACACCAACAAAAACCAAAAGGAGGAAGACCTTAGAAGGGTGCTCCTACACCATACTCCCCCTCTGCACAAAATTAAGGAACTAGGGGAGAAATGAGAGCCGGGTCAATACCAAGTTTCTTGAACCTACCCTCTTCAACCCAAGTGGCTTCAGACTCAGGTTGACTTGCCCACTTCACCAAGTGTTCCATATAGACCTGGTGTCTAGTAGACTTTTCCACCCTTGACTCCAAGATCTCCTCTACTATGGGCTGCTTCATTTGAGGTAAGGCATTCACATCCAAGTCCTGCAGTACCTTGGCTTGATTCTCAGTTTGCCCTACTATTTCACCCTTGTATAATATCAGATCAGCAACATTAAAGAGTGGTGATATAGCCAAATCTGAAGGAAGATCAACCTTGTAGGCGTTCTCACCATATTTTGACAGAATTCTACAAGGTCCTACCCTCTTCATCTGCAGTTTAGTAGGCTTGCCGCTTTGCATTCTAGCTTTGCTCAGATGGACCATCACATAGTCACCCACTTTGAATTGAACCTCTCTACTTTTCTCATCCACTTTAGCTTTCAATTTTTGGGTAGACTCTAGGATGGCTCTCTTGACCTATTCTTGGACCTCCTTGATGGTTTGAGTGAAGTCCTCTGCTTGCCCACTCTTCATCTCCATGGAACCAAGTTCTCTTAGTTCACACACTCCCCTTGGATGTCTGCCATAGACAACCTCAAAAGGACTCCTTCCAGTGGTCCTATTTACACTGTCATTGTAGGCATACTCCGCTTGTGGAATGACTAGATCCCATGTCTGCCCATACTCCTTGGTTAGACACCTCAACAAGTTGCCTAACACCCTATTAATGACTTCAGTTTGACCATCAGTTTGTGGATGGTAAGCTGAGCTAAATGATAAATTGGTCCCTAATCTTTTCTATAAGGTTTGCCAAAAATGGCCCATGAACTTGTTGTCCCTATCTGAAACAATACTTAGTGGGAGTCCATGAATCCTTACAATCTCCTTAAAGAAGAGATGTGCAGCATAGCTAGCATCATGAGTAGTTTTACATGGAATGAAATGGCTCATCTTAGAAAACCTGTCTACTACCACATAGATGCTATCCATACCTATCTTTGTCTTGGGGAGTCCTACCACAAACTCCATGCTCACACACTCCCAAGGCCTATTTGGGACCGGTAATGGTTGATAGAGGCCTGCATTACTTGATCCTCCTTTTGCCCTTTGACACACACCACATTGCTCCACATACTTTCTCACATCTCTTGGCAACTTAGGCCAATAGTAGTACCTCTGTACTAGATCCAAAGTTTTATTGACTCCAAAGTGTCCACTTAGACTACCATTGTGTTTTTCTTGTATGAGATTTTCTCTCATGGATCCTCCAGGCACACATAACTGATTACCTTTGAACAAGAGACCACTTTGAAGAGTGTATTCTGCATACTCACCATGAAAATGATTCTCAAACTCCTTGCAGACCTTGTAGGCTGATGAAAAGTCTTCATCTACTTCATAGAGGTCCTTGAAACCTTCTATTCCTATGCTCTGCAATTGTAACTCTTGGACAGTCAACAACTTCCTGCTTAAAGCATCTGCTACCTTGTTGAGTTGCCCCTTTTTATGCTTGATGGTAAAGGTAAAGGATTGGAGTTATTCCATCCATTTCAAATGTCTATTGATAAGCTTCTCTTGAGTGTTAATGTAACTCAAAGCCTGGTTATCTGTGAACACCACAAATTCCTTTGGGAGTAGGTAATGCCTCCACTTTTTGAGAGACTGAACTAGTGCATACAACTCTAGGTCATAGGCTGAGTAATTCTTCTTTGCCTCATTAAGCTTCTCACTGAAAAATGCCACAGGCCTTCCCTCTTGACTCAATACACCCCCTACTGCAATGCCACTCGCATCACATTCCAATGTAAATAGCTTGTCAAAAGTAGGTAAGAGTAGGATGGGTTTTGTGGCTACTTCTTGCTTCAATAATTGGAATGCTTTATCAACCTATTCAATCCACTTGAATTTGGTTTTTAGGCCTCCTTTTATGGTGTCAAGTACTGGTGCACATATGCCACTGAAGTTCCTCACAAACTTCCTATACAATTGAGCTAAACCATGGAAACTCCTAACTTCAGTCCCTGTTTTAGGGGCGGGCCAATTCAAGATTGCCTCCACTTTACTTGGATCCATCTTCAAGGTTCCCTTAGACACCACAAATCCCAAGTAGACCAACTCTTGCTTCAAAAAGTCACACTTCTCTAAGTTGATTGCCAACTTCTCTTCATGCAACCTCTCTAGGACTAACCTCAGATGTTCTAGGTGCTCCTCTTTGGTTCTACTATAGATGAGTATGTCATCTAAGTACACCACCACAAACCTGCCTGTGAAGTCCTTTAACACCTCATTCATCAACCTCATGAAGGTGCTTGGGGCATTAGTAAGTCCAAATGGCATCACAAGCCATTCATACAACCCTTATGTGGTCTTAAAAGCAGTCTTCCACTCATCACCCTCCTTAATTCTAATCTGATGATAACTACTTTTAAGGTCCAACTTGGTAAAATACATGGCACATCCTAAACAGTCCATCAGATCCTCTATTCTAGGAATAGGAAATTTTTACCTTATGGTGATCCTATTGATTGCCCTTGAATCAGTGCAAAGTCTCCACTTGCCTCCTTTCTTTGATGCTAGTACTACCGAGACTGCACATGGGCTGATGCTCTTCTTGATCAGTCCTTGATCCAACAACTCCTGCACTTGCCTTGCCACCTCCTTGTTTTGATCAAGTGTGAGCTTATATGCAGCTTTATTGGGTAGGGATGCACTGGGAACAAAGTCTATTTGATGGCTTATAGACCTTCTTGGTGGAAGTGTTGCAAGTGCTCCATCACTCACTATGTCCTTATACTCTTGCAACATTTGCTTCACCTCCTTGGGTACCTCTGTCTACAACTTGTCTTCCTCCTCCTTTGGCTTCACAAAGATGGCACACCTCACTGTCTCCTCCTCATGTAGCAAGTGTAAGAACTCTTTACCAGTACTGAGTAAGACACTAGGTGTTCTTGAGGTTCCCTCATCATTCTCTATCAGAGACTAAATCTTAAAGGTTCTACTATCCTTCTTGAAGGAAATGGAGTTCTCCTCTCCATCATAGATCACCTTCCTATCAAATTGCCAGGGTCTACCTAGCAGTAGATGATAGGCATCCATGGGTAACACATCACATCCTCCAATAGAGAACTCTACCCAAGTTTGTTCATCAACAAGCACACTCTACTCTTGATTCAACCATGTCACCTTGTAAGGGCTAGTGTGGGGTATCCTTGTGAGTTTCAACTTCTTGGCTGCCTCATCTGATATGATGTTATCAGTTGACCCTAAATCAACTATCACCTTGCAAACTTTACCAAGGATCTTGCATCTCACCCTAAACAATGCTCTCATATGCTTAGGTTCATCCTTAACCGGTTGTCTTATCAAGACTCTATTGAACATCATATTCTTCCCAATCTCTAATTCAATATGGTCCACCTCAAGTGTTTTTCTTCTTGATGTGTCTTCATGAGCATAAGCAACCCTCTTTCCACTATTTGATGAGGTAGGCTTGTCAGGGCATCTATAGGCTGGGTGTCCCAATTGACCACAGTTGTAGCATTTCATGGTTGCAAAGTAGGAGTTACCCCTGCCGGTACCTCTACCCCTACTTGGACCCCCTTTGGCACCTCTTCCTCTAGAATGGCCTCCTCTGAGATTGGTTTCACTACTATGTTCAGTCAACTTGGACTCTCCTTGATTCCTTTGCTCATTTGCCTTGCTTTGGTAACCACCTTGGTGATTCATTTGATCTCTACCTCTGCCTCTACCCCTGTTGTTAGAGTCTCCCTTCCTTTTGTTCCTCTCTTCCACCTTAGCAGCAAGCTGATGACATTTTTGGACAGTGGTAGGAGTCCATAGGCTTATCTCCTCTTGAATGTTCCACTTTAGGCCACTTAGATACCTAGCCACCTTGATAGATTCCTCTTCTTGGACTTAGGATCTAAGACAAAGCTTTTGAAACTCCTCTGTGTAGGAGGTCACATCAAGGTCTTTTTGCTTCAATCCCTATCTCTTCTTATGAAGTTGGACTTCATAATCCTCTAGTAAGTAGTTCTCCTTGATCTTACTCACCATGGCCTTCCAGTTGGCTATAGGTAGCTTTCCCATGCTAACTCTCTCTTCTTGTAGGTACTTCCACCATGTCAAGGCTGCTCCCCTTAGTCTTGATTTGGCAACCTTAACTTTTTGAGCTTCTATCACACCTTCATACTCAAAGTGGTTCTCCATACCCTCAATCCATTCCATGACAGTGTCAATGTCCATCCTTCCACTAAAATGTGGCAATCCTTCAAAAGCTTTAGTATTCAAAGCCTTGATGGCCTTTACAAAAGGTTCTTCATTGATTAAGGGGTCTGGTTTAGGTATGATGTCATCAAGATCAATAGCTTTCTTGCCTCTGTCACTATTGTCTGCACCCCAAAGTTCTTGTGCTCTCTGATCAACCACTTCTTGCAACTTGTTCCTTATTTCACTCATAGCATCTTCAAGGAGCCTATTTTTCTCCTTTTGTTCTTCTACCTCCCTAGCCAGCTCTGCATTAGTGACCATTATGTTATCCCCTACTGATTCACCAGAATATAGAGACATGCACGGTCCACCAAATCTTTAACCCGCTCTGATACCAATCTGATGGAAATGGGAATGGGATAGACTAGCCTAGTCTATGCTCTTTGATCCTTTCCTTGGATCACCAGGTGTTCTAACCACACCCTAGGGTCTCTAGGACTCCCTTGCTTGTGGAATCCCCTGACCTTGCCCAATCCACCCACCAACAACTTGTAATACTTCTCCTAAGGTCTCACCTACTCATGAGATTCAAAAGAACCCTTATTTAGGCTAATAAGGGTTTGGCTTGTCCTACACCTTCTTAGGTCCTAGCAAGGATAGGACAGGTCTTAGACATGGTTTTCCATCCATTCATGTGCCCCCAAGAGGTTTATACCTTCCTATTTGTTACTGATCTCACTATTTTGCTTCTTTCCTGCAAAATAGGGCTACAAGGAATGAGCCCAATTAGGCCTCCATTCCATACTTTTAGGGCTCTCTCTTGCAAACGAAGAACCAAATTGTGAAACTCCCCAAAAGGATTGTTGTTCAATTGGCAAAAGCTTAAATTTTTTCCATGTTTTGGGCCTCCAAGTGTCGGTACACTGCCCTAAGTGAATTTTGGGGTTTTTTAAGGGTTTTTAAGAGGGTTTTTAGGCCTGCCAGGGTCATAGTGGTGGTTTGGTGTTTTTACCACCTTGTCTGGATTGGTGAAAGATCCTCCTTCTCACAAATGGTTCTCCACACACCCCTCTACAACTCCTCCAAAGGGTGCATCCTCCTTTGACCTTCCTTGCTCTCACAGACCTCTGCAACCTTAACCCTTCCTAGTCGGGCACTGTTCAGTCTCGCCTAGGAGTGGGCCTTTAGATGGCTTCCCTACATCTTCAAGGGCCCTACTTGCTCTGAGGTAATGTACAGGGTCTACACTCCTATTCCCCATGGTTTCATGGTGATTCCACAATGGGGATAGGAGTTGTCAACCCATTGACACAAAACAGTCCAAAACTGGACAGTGAAAGAGTGTTTTACAAAATATTTACAAAGGACTCAAAACCTACACAACACACTAAAAATAATTGCTCAAAATGGAAGAGTAAACACAACACAAAGCTTTCAACATAGTTTAGTCTACAAAATAATCCATTATCACTCTCTGATGCTCCATTTGTGTCGATTGGCAACAAAATTACAGTCACAATCAAGGTCTCTTTTCTTGGGCCGTACAAAAACTAACATCCAACCCATCATTTTAGGGTTTGTAACAATATATAGTATCCTTTCCTTGGTCTGTGTGCCAAAATTATTGTTCTCCACGCTAAACTAAGGTTTTTGACCTATTAGGTGGAAAAGTTGCTTGACAACTTTGAAAAGTTGTCATGCAACTTTTTGCAAATTTTGAGCAACTTTTGCAATTTTGCTTTTCTTGACTCCTAGGCCTACATTGGGCTATCCTATGGACACCACCATACTAAAAGGACCCCAAACTCATCAATGGCACACATACCCTCTCCTCCACAAGAAACCTCAACCAAGACTTGAGAACCTAAGACCTAAACTAGGACCTAGATAAGACCAATGAACTCATGGCTCTTATTACATTTACAATGGCTTCTCAAAGAAGCAAAACACCAACAAAAACCAAAAGGAGGAAGACCTTAGAAGGGTACTCCTGCACCATGCCTCCTAAAAATTATGTACCTATGCATCACATAACTTACAACAAAATAATCAAAAATTCAAAAAAAAAATTCGAGTGTAAAGAATGAAGTGTAGAACAATAACACATAATTTGTTTCAAATTTAGACAATTATTTCAAAAGTTATTAAAATAATGGTACACATATGTCTCTAAGAACTCTGGAGACATTGGTAAAAGAAATTATAAGTTAATAAGTTTATGTTATTCAATTTTTTTTTCAATATATATGCTTAAAAAGTTCAGAAGATATGTGAAATTGTGGTTGCAATTTAAAAAAAAAAAAATGATGACGTGTAAACCTAATGACGAGGAAGTTGAGATATCAGATTTGAAGAAGAAAACATGTAAAAAGGAGGCAAATGAAGCCCCCAAGCCTCAACCTTGTCATCCAAGGCTAATTACAAGTCGTAACATGTTCACAATGATAATTTTAAAAACCCGATGGGGCTTTTACTTTTTAAATAACCCGATTAGGCTTTTTATTTGTTAAAAACTCAATCGAGTTATGTTCATTTATATTCATATATGTAGACATGCATATATTCATATATGTATACATACATATATATGTGTATATATGTATATATGTATATGTATGTATATGTCTATCTATCTATCTATCTATCTATCTATCTATCTATCTATCTATCTATCTATCTATCTATCTATCTATCTATCTATCTATCTATCTATCTATCTATCTATATATATATATATATATATATATATATATATATATATATATATATATATATATATATATGTATATGTATATATATATATGTATATGTATGTACACACACACACACACACACACACACACACACACACACACACACACACACACACACACACACACACATATATATATGTATATGTTGTTAGTATTAACCGATGACTGAGAGGGGGGTTAATTAGTCAGAGCAGTTTATACACAATTTAAATTTTCAAACTAACCGGTCTGCAACTATCCTTCCAAATTAACTTAAACATTACATTAACCATGAAAGAAAAGAACATCAAAGAAAAGAGATTTGCATACACAAATAAGCATCACATAACACCAGCAATTATACACGGAAACCCTCGATTAGAGGGAGAAAACCACTGTGGGGATAACCCATAATCTCTTTTTGTAGTGAAAAAGAGTCCCCTGTTAAGAGCTTACAATCAGTTCCTTCTGAGAACATCACCCTGTTAGAAGTGACTGGTATCCAGTTAAGAATACCTTAGAACCTGTTAAAGTTCACCTTGCTAAAGGATTTTACAACTTCATATTAGAAGTGACTCTGTTAAGATATTTTTACATAAAGAACCGGTTAAGGTTCGCCCTGTTAAGGGATTTACAATGTTGCAATTGTTAGAAGGAAACAAAGATGATTGATCTGTCTGTTGACACTACCTCTTTCTCATAGATCCACTTTGCATGATTTGTTCTTCTAATCGGTGTCGGCTTCACCAATTCATACCTTTGTCCCCTTCACTTTTTTTTGTGCACCCTTTACATTCACACAGATCTTTTTCACATTGACAACAGCACAATCAGCATGAATGATGTGAGTATATTAGCCTTTAGTTCTAGCGCCAACTTTCCCTCCAAAAATCAAATTCAAAAATATGTTATCACGCCTCAAATTGCTCTCC